>NC_091227.1:5295974-5365974 GCF_040958095.1 Procambarus clarkii
AACAGGGGCACCAGGATGAAAGAAACATTTTGCCCATTTGTCTCTGCCTCCACCGGGGTTCGAACCCGGAACCTCAGGACTACGAATCCGAAGCGCTGTCAACTCAGCTGTGAGGCACCCCTACCCTGTGTGTGTGTGTGTGTGTGTGCGCGTGTGTGCATGTGCGTGTGTGTGCGTTTGTGAGTTAACCAAAGACGCCACATTAACCTCCTCCATGCTACCCATCAAGGGAATCACTGCATTTTCCCTCTCAATAAGACAAAATAATAACAGACTCTACTCATGTTGTCCTGCAGATTACTCCTGGGGAGGGCTGGCGGCATCAGCGGCAGCAGCAGCAGCAGCAGCAGCAGCAGCAGCAGCAGCAGCAGCAGCAGCAGCAGCAGCAGCAGCAGCAGGGCGCTGACAACGCTCTTCAGAAGGCTCTTCTGGTTAAGCCTTATAGTAAGTGACCAATTAAAACACATACAAAACTATATGTTTATATTCGATGGATTGTACACACGTAAACACGTGTATACAGAACTCTAATGTTACACGAGAGGATATTCCAGATGGGACGATGCCTGTTACATGATAAGTTACCCAAAATATATTCAGAAAATATATGTAAAAATCCTTGCTTGTCCCTAACTAACCTTTACCACCAGAGGAAATAGGATCAAGCCTAGAGTAGGTATTATGGGTGTGGGGGGCTTTGCGTTAGGATGTCCTTCTCCTAAAGCAACACTAGGAGAGGATAGTAATCTATCCTCTCAACTATTAATTCGCGTTGTTTACGCTAAGAGAGAGAGAGAGAGAGAGAGAGAGAGAGAGAGAGAGAGAGTTGGGGAGCTAGAGGAAGGGGGAGAGGGGGGGGGTTGGAGGAAAAGAGGGAAAGGAAGAGGGAGAGAGGAGAGGGAGAGGGAGAACGTAGAAGGGAGAAAGGAATAGTGGGAAGAGAGACAGAGGTAGAACGAGAAGTTGAGAGATAAAGTGTAGAAGCAGAGTACAGTGTAAGACAGGTCCAAGCAGAAAGTACGAAAATACGAGACAAAGATGAACTGGAAGAATGAAATAAGAGGGAATGAAAAGTGGAATTATAAGAACGAAAAGTATAATCACGTTTAATAAGCAGGAAACAGAAAATAGCAGGAGCAAGATGAAAAGTGCTCCTTAAGAATGGTTACAAAATACTGCACAAAAATTAGGAAAGAGAAATGATAAAATGACATACTAAAATTAATATTGCTAAGTGTAAGAGGGAAAGAGGAAGAGGGTGAGAGAGGCTGGGAGAGGGTGGGAGAGGCTGGGAGAGGGTGGGAGTTTGAAGGACTGCATCATATGTGTAAACAGGTGCGGGAGATGAGATCTGGCAGCATCGTTACCTTGCCTCGGTGACGTCTCCAACCTGAACACCCTAATAGAATTACCTCCTCCAGAGTGATGAGCTTGGAGAGAGAGAGAGAGAGAGAGAGAGAGAGAGAGAGAGAGAGAGGAGAGAGAGAGAGAGAGAGAGAGGAGAGAGAGAGAGACAAGAAAGTGACAAGAGATATTAAGGACAATAGAACAGCGAGAATGAGATAAAAAAAAAGACGGAAATGCAAGACAGAAGAAAAAAAACACGAGACAGGAAGGGGACAAGGAAAGAGAGAAATAGAGCACACCTACAACGCTTACACACACCACCCCAGCCACGCTGAACCACGTTCACAAATCATCCCATTTCCAGAATACATTTTCAATACACTATGAACTGATGGCATCTGCATGACTCAACACCCCCCCCCCCGAACACACACACACACGGCATCCTTTTACGGCACAAGTATAGGAACAGGGGTCAAGCATGGCAGCCAGAGGTACCAGGGGAACAGGGAAGAGCCAAGGTGATGAAATGAAGGGAATGTTCACCCAGTCTCTGGAGGACATCAAGAGTGAGATGCAAGAAATGATGCAGGAAATGAAGAACGAAATAAGCAACCTGAAAAGAGAGCTGACAGCAGCAAAGGAGGAGATTAGAGCCTCAAAGAGAATGGTATCGAGGCTGAGAATCAGACAACCATTCAGGAAGAAGGTGGTAATAGTTTTTTGGATGAGAATGCCACAATAAAAGCAACATTTGCGGAAATACTAAAAAAAAATAACTCCGAAGTAATGACTGCAGTGATGGAGGTGGCCATGAAAGCAGCCACCTCACAGGAGGCGGCACGCTCCACTAGCCAACTGCTGGAAAGGAACAGATCAGTGGTTGCGGTGGGTATTGAAGAGCAGGAAGGCTCTAATAGGACAGAGTGGAATGACAAGGACAAAACAGCAGTGAATGAAGTACTAAAGGCACTAGACATGGAAGGGGATGAGCAAAGCATTGAGAAGGTTTTCAGGCTAGGTTGGTACAACAAAGACCGAGACCGAATGATAAAGATAGTGTTTGCAAACGAGAGCACAAAGGAGAAGATCCTATCAAGGAAGAGCTCCCTAAAAACCGTGGGAAAATTAAAAAATGTATTCCTCCAGAGAGACATGACAAGGGAGGAGAGAGCCGTAGCGGCAGAAGCAAGGAAGAGACGCAGGCCGAGAGGGGAAAACCAGGAAGTCACAGCTCCCAACACTACACCCCCAGAAACGAGGGGGGAACCCACAACCAGCTACCCAGTAACACCAGAAGGGAGGACAACCCCGCCTACCTCCTCTGCATAGAAAACCCCCCTACCCCAAACCCTCCCTGCCCCCACTCAAATGTTCAGCCAAATCTCCCTCCCCCCCACCCAATCCCCACCCTTCTACCCCTCCCCTCCTCCCGAGTCCTCCCTCCCCTTTCACCCCATACCCTCCCTGTCCCTCCCCCTTCAGTGGATCCCCCACCCCTCATCCCAGTATCCTCTGAGACCCTGTTATCCACCTCACAGGTCCTCATACCTATGGAACAGCCTCCCCCACCAGCAGAACACTCACCAAGGAGGCGATTTGAGAAGGGACAGAAGAAAGTGAGCCTCAAAGCGATGTACACTAACATAGATGGAATTACAAATAAAGCAAATGAGCTTGGAGAACGGGTACTAGAGGAAAACCCAGACATAATAGCCCTCACAGAAACAAAGATCACGAAAACGATAACAAACGCAGTGTTCCCACAGGACTATTATGTTATGAGGAAAGAGAGGGAAGGAAGAGGTGGGGGTGGTGTAGCTCTGGTGGTAAGAAAAAGCTGGGATTTTGAGGAGATGGATATTCAGGGCTGTGAAGGTTTCAGTGACTACATAGCAGGTACCTTAACAAATGGAGGGGAAAAAAATTATAGTCGTAGTCATATATAATCCACCACCAAATGACAGAAGACCTAGACAGGAATATGATAGAAAACAACATGGCCACCATTAACATAATGGAAAGAGCAGCTTCTGTTGCTAGCAGCAAAGGATCTGGACTACTAATTATGGGAGACTTCAACCATGGGAAGATAGATTGGAGGAACAGAGACCCGCATGGAGGACCAGAAACATGGAGGGCTAAGCTGCTGGACGTGGCAACAAGAAACTTTCTAAGCCAGCACATCAAAGAACCAACAAGAATGAGAAGAGAAGATGAACCAGCAATGCTTGATTTGATATTTACTCTAAATTAGTGGGATATAAGAGAAGTTAAGATGGAAGTGCCCTTGGGAATGAGTGACCACAGTGTATTGAACTTTGAGTACCTGGTAGAGCTAGGACTTATCTCCCCCAAAAAAGAACTAGGAATCAAAAGGCTGGCATACCGAAAGGGAAATTATGTACAGATGAGAAGTTTCCTAAGTGAAATACCTTGGGACACAGACCTCAGAGATAAGTCTGTACAGGGTATGATGGACTATGTTACCCAAAAGTGTCAGGAGGCAGTAAACAGGTTCATCCCGGCCCAAAGGGAAAAATCCGAGAAGCATCAGAAGAATCCATGGTATAATAGGGCATGTATGGAAGCGAAGAAACTGAACAAAAGGGCGTGGAGGAACTTCCGGAATAACAGAACACCAGAAAGCAGAGAGAGATCCCAGAGAACCAGGAATGAGTACGTCAGGGTGAAGAGAGAAGCAGAGAAAAGTTTTGAAAATGATATGGCAAACAAAGCCAAGTGTCGGAAAATCCGACACCATTTAATAATCATACAGATAATAGCTGTATTACCAACAAGTTACCCATAGAAAACGTAACTTGTAGTGGAATTACCGTCTAAAGAAAACGGGATATCATCACCACATACTATTATAATTCACCAGCTATTTTGCTGGGAATTATTCTTAAATACATTAGTCTTTGGACTTTACCATCATAAAAACATCTTATATAAATTAACTTAATTATCAATATTAAAGTAGAGTAAATGTGACCCTTCTATCACGTTCTGAAATCTGGACAATGTAAGCCAGGCGTCAGAGTGGAGGAAGGAGGGCAGCCATTGTTGTTTATTGAGACCAGAGGCTCACACGGGAGCAAATTCGGCTCCTGTTAAATTTACTTGGACGTAGTGTTATGGAAACCAAAGGTGTACCATTTTTCAACACGCTGTCTACATATCAAGTTAAGTGTTCTTTCCGAAACCCATTATCTATCATTAGTGGCCATTAATGTCATTATATAGGGTGACCCGGTTAGAACGCGAAATCGCCTCATACTAAAGGTAATTAAGCCAGGTCTTTAATGTTCCATGTACTGTATAGTGTTTTCTCTGATATACTTGTCATATATAGGATTCTGGCTTCACAGCTAGCGCACTTTTGACAGGTCAAGACGAGGAAGGAAGATTTGTGCACCAGTTACTGGGTGATATGGAAGCTACCTCAAAGAGGATAATTTGGTGTCTACACCCTAGTTATACCTGGTGGACTAACCTGCTGTACTATAAGATAAGGAACCTTTTCAATGTATGTAGTTAATTCTGTAATTTGATTGGCTGCATATATATTAATTTAATAACCCCCCCTAATGTGTAGAGGATCGATTTGTGAGATTAAGAGATTATTGCAGAAATACAGTCCACTTATCATTATACAAATTGCTATCGAAGTATATAAATTAACGTAAATATAAATTCATATAAATTAAATAAATATAAATCTCACAGGTCGGTTCCCACATTATTTGGTCATCTTCGAACCGGATGACGGATTATTTGATCCTTTGAACTCACATTTGGTCATCTTAGTACCGGATGAACCAGTTAACCAGTGGATTCATTAAATATACTAGTGCAGTGTTATTTAAACAAAGGCCAGCCAGTCAAAGACAGAGGCGAAGCCTCGTGGGAGCTCAGGAGCCTCCCTCAGCCCAGATCAGCTTCGTCAGCGGTTTCATGCACACCCACAGATTTGGTGGAGTGTTATTCTGTGAAATGACAGCGCTAATATAGAAGCCGACCAAATTAGTGACTATGTCGCGAGATTGTTCACGGATTTCGTGGTGTTACATTTCGCGAGAGATTATCTACGAATTTTGTGGAGTTTATTTCGCGAGGTCACTAATAATATTTAATACTTCTAGATAATATTAGAAGTTTCATAGAGGCTAATTAAGAGGCTATTATCAATAATTGTGTATATTATTTCTCCAAAATAGAGAATTATTTAATATATATTGCACTAGTGATCACAGTATAATATTTGCTAATTGCCAACCCACAACAGGGTAGGATATGACTAGTTGAACTATTATCGTTCATCCTAGTCCCATTATTACCATAGTCAGTTGTACTATATTCAACAACTTAACACCATTAATGAATGGTCCAGACCCTATTTTGGGTGTAATTTTTATCAACTCGAATTGAGTTGTATATATAATAATTTACTTATGATCATTACACCTTTGAGTGATTAATTAGTGTCTCTACCATCCTAGGGTGATATAGAAGAGCTAACCTAAAGGTACTTCCAGTGACACTGGTTTATCACTCAAATCATTAGTGTGTATGATTGTATATATATAATGTGTATTAATTTTAAGTGCTAACCTCTAGTAGAGGTAGGATTATTGCCTAGTGAGTTCAGAATTTACCCTAGGCTACCATTAGTGTTTGTTCAGTATTATGAGCAGCCCAAGTACAAGTCCCACAAGGCTTCACCAACGAGCCAGTATGGATAATGCAGGGAGAATGAAAAGAACCCTTGCAGGTCTTAAAGGCCACTTAACAAGACAGATCAAGAAATGTGAAGATTTGTCACAACAATCTCAAGTTGATTATGCTGACCTGGAAAGCTATTATCAAGCAGCTGCAGGTAAATTTGAGCAAATCAAATGCCAAATAGCAACATATGTGGCTGAACTTGCCAACACTAATTTATCAGAAACAGAAATAGACGACATTATGGTTGATCTTGCGAATTATGAAGATCAGACTCAAGCCACGTTACAGCCTTATGTCAAATTAATTGCCCAGAACAAGGCAGCAACAACAACAACAGTTGCATCTAATACGAGTCAAGCAGAAGCTCGACTCCCTCCAATTAATTTACCCACTTTCTCAGGAAAAGATGAGGAAGATTGGGACGAATTTTGGAACAAATTCGTTGACCTTGTAGACTCAAAACAATCTTTACCAAAGAGTAGTAAATTCTCTTATTTGCAAGGCCAATTATCAGGTGAGGCTAAAACAGTAGTATCCCATCTGAGATTAACTAATGACGGCTATGATCTGGCAGTACAACTCCTCAAGGATAATTATGCTGATCCAGAAGTAAGAACATCACATTTAGTTCATGAGCTGTTGCATTTACCCCCACCGGAGGCTTCAGCTGATTCACTCCAAGTCTTCAAGCTGGAGGTAGAATCATTAATCAATGCCCTCAGCCTGACAGCAGATACAAACGGGGCTGAGTGGGTCTTGAAAATAATTGTCCAGGAGAAAATACCTAGGGACATATTGAGACAAATGAGTGCTCATTACAATAAAAGTATCTTATCCATGAATGAAATATCTGAAGGTTTAAAGTCAGTAGTTCATCAATTACGAACACATGACAAATTAAAACCACCAAGTAAACCCTCAGAAACCAATAATAGTAAACCACAGAGTACCAAAGGTACTCCAAATCAATCTAGACAATATAATTCAACACCAAAGTGGAACAGTAGCAGTGTGGGCGTATATGCAGTGGGACCCTCCAAGCCTATAGTTACTGTGTCACCCAAGAACGTGACACCAAAGGGTACTGGAAGCTATGGAACATGTTTGTTCTGCAATGAGAAACATTCAATGTACCACTGCTCTAATTATCCTGATAGTGACGCCCGTGTTGAGCGACTCAAAGATTTGCAACATTGCACGAGGTGCCTCAGGAAACATAACATCAACGACTGTGATACCCAATTACACACCTGTAATAGGTGTAACAAAGGTCAGCACCATGCAGCATTGTGCAGAGACACCAAAACAACGTCTCCAAACCCCAAGGTGGAAGATAGCATTCCCACCACAGTACAGTACTGCAAGGTGCAACAAACAAACAGTGTCCAATCGGCAAAGTCTAAAGGTAATACGACTTTGCCTACTGCCCAAATTACCATCCTGAATAAGAGGGCCAAGGTCCATACCCGTGGGTTGTTTGACCAAGGATCCCAGAGAACATATATCACTAAAAGTTGGCAGATGAACTACAATTAAGGTCTGTAGCCCAGATGTCATTCAACATATCAGGGTTTGTAACAGATGCAGGACCTCAAGTCTACCAGGTGGTACAACCATCAGTACGTTTAGGCAGGTACGTCTGTCGAGTACAAGCCATTGTGGTGGACAAAATACCAGTAGACCTACAAGTTCAAGGTCTGCGAGCAACAGCCAAATTCCTGAGAAATAGAGGAATAAAATTGGCAGATAATATTAAGTCTGATCACCTCACTGACTTCGGTCTCCTTGTTGGGACAGACTATTGCCATCGATTCATCGGTAGCCCTACTAAATATCAGGGTATAACCATGTTAAACTCTGCAGGAGGTAAATTACTCTCAGGCCCAGTATCAAGCCTGAGGAGACCTATGCCTGCAGATAAACAATACCAGTAGAAATCTAAATTTGTCAGCTGATTATATTTCTCCAGTAGCATTATACTATGGAGATTACAGCTGACTATAGTAACAGAGGTTGATGTTAGTATCATCATTTAAAGCTGAAGTTGAGTTCATGAGGCCTCAGTGGCAAATCAGTGAACAGTAGCCTAAAACAGCTACAAGTCACTGCGACCAATGTCACTGAACCCACTGCAGTCTCAGAACCATACTTTACTTTAATGATGAGCTATTCAATCTTCTGAATCAATTAATTAAATTAAACCCCAATAAATCTGATGACTGATTTGATACATTTATTATTTAATCAAGATGTATTCCATGGGCCTCAGTGTTTATATATCAGTGACCAGTTACCTGAAGAAACTTCAAGTTATATCTAATGTCACTGATCTCACTGCAGTCCCTGAATCATACTTGACTGTAGTACTTGATCACATCCTGTCTTCTGGGTTAAATAATATGTAATTAGGCTTGAATATTAGCCTTTCAAGAGTTGACAGGGAAATGAAATCGCATTAGACTTCTAACCCCTACAACTCTAGTACGGGACATCCGTCCTGTACGAACAGACACACAAATGTGTGATTACTAACTACTAACATCAAATTAATGTAATAATTCGAAGGAGGAGTATCGGTGTTCGTCTGTTCTAAACAGGACTTCGACCCGTGAGCAGCCCCCTGGGGAATTATGTCGGAAAATCCGACACCATTTAATAATCATACAGATAATAGCTGTATTACCAACAAGTTACCCATAGAAAACGTAACTTGTAGTGGAATTACCGTCTAAAGAAAACGGGATATCATCACCACATACTATTATTTCACCAGCTATTTTGCTGGGAATTATTCTTAAATACATTAGTCTTTGGACTTTACCATCATAAAAACATCTTATATAATTAACTTAATTATCAATATTAAAGTAGAGTAAATGTGACCCTTCTATCACGTTCTGAAATCTGGACAATGTAAGCCAGGCGTCAGAGTGGAGGAAGGAGGGCAGCCATTGTTGTTTATTGAGACCAGAGGCTCACACGGGAGCAAATTCGGCTCCTGTTAAATTTACTTGGACGTAGTGTTATGGAAACCAAAGGTGTACCATTTTTCAACACGCTGTCTACATATCAAGTTAAGTGTTCTTTCCGAAACCCATTATCTATCATTAGTGGCCATTAATGTCATTATATAGGGTGACCCGGTTAGAACGCGAAATCGCCTCATACTAAAGGTAATTAAGCCAGGTCTTTAATGTTCCATGTACTGTATAGTGTTTTCTCTGATATACTTGTCATATATAGGATTCTGGCTTCACAGCTAGCGCACTTTTGACAGGTCAAGACGAGGAAGGAAGATTTGTGCACCAGTTACTGGGTGATATGGAAGCTACCTCAAAGAGGATAATTTGGTGTCTACACCCTAGTTATACCTGGTGGACTAACCTGCTGTACTATAAGATAAGGAACCTTTTCAATGTATGTAGTTAATTCTGTAATTTGATTGGCTGCATATATATTAATTTAATAACCCCCCCTAATGTGTAGAGGATCGATTTGTGAGATTAAGAGATTATTGCAGAAATACAGTCCACTTATCATTATACAAATTGCTATCGAAGTATATAAATTAACGTAAATATAAATTCATATAAATTAAATAAATATAAATCTCACAGGTCGGTTCCCACACCAAGACCGAACCAAAGCTACTCCACAGTCACATCAGAAGGAAAACAACAGTGAAAGAACAGGTATTGAAACTTCGAACAGGCGAGGACAGGTATACAGAGAATGACAGAGAGGTGTGTGAAGAACCAAGAGGTTCCAGGAGGTCTTCACAATAGAACAAGGTGAGGTCACTGTGCTAGGAGAAAGGGAGGTAAACCAGGCGGCCTTGGAAGAGTTTGAAATTACGAGAGAGGAGGTCAAGAGACACCTGCTGGATCTGGATGTTAGAAAGGCTGTTGGTCCAGATGGGATCTCACCATGGATACTGAAAGAGTGTGCAGAGGCACTTTGCTTGCCACTCTCCATAGTGTGTAGTAAGTCACTGGAGACGGGAGACCTACCAAAAATATGGAAGACGGCGAATGTGGTCCCAATATACGAAAAGGGCGACTGGCAAGAGGCACTGAACTACAGGCCAGTGTCCTTGACTCATATACCATGCAAGGTGATGGAGAAGATCGTGAGAAAAAACCTGGTAACACATCTGGAGAGAAGGGACTTCGTGACAAATCGCCAACATGGGTTCAGGGAGGGTAAATCTTGCCTTACAGACTTGATAGAATTAAACTTGAACTTGAAAGATTAAGCAAGAAAGAGAGGGCTGGGCGGACTGCATTTTCTTGGATTGTTGGAAAGCCTTTGACACAGTACCGCATAAGAGGCTGGTACATAAGCTGGAGAGACAGGCAGGTGTAGCTGGTAATGTGCTCCAGTGGATCAGGGAGTATCTAAGCAATAGGAAGCAGAGAGTTACGTTGAGGGGTGAGACCTCCGATTGGCGTGAAGTCACCAGTGGAGTCCCACAGAGCTCTGTGCTCGGTCCTATCTTGTTTCTGATATATGTAAATGATCTCCCAGAGGGTATCGATTCATTTCTCTCAATGTTTGCAGACGATGCTAAAATTATGAGAAGGATTAAAACAGAAAAGGACTGTTTGAGGCTTCAAGAAGACCTAGACAAGCAGAAGGAATGGTCGAACAAATTGTTGTTAGAGTTTAACCCAACCAAATGTAATGTAATGAAGATAGGTGTAGGGAGCAGGAGGCCAGATACAAGGTATCATCTGGGAGAGGAATTCTTCAGGAGTCAGAGAAGGAAAAAACTTGGGGGTTGATATCACGCCAGACCTGTCTCCTGCAGCACATATCAAGCGGATAACATCAGCGGCATATGCCAGGCTGGCCAACATACGAACGGCATTCAGAAACTTGTGTAAAGAATCATTCAGAACTTTTTATACCACATATGTCAGGCCAATCCTGGAGTATGCAGCCCCATCATGGAGTCCATATCTAGTCAAGGATAAGACTAAACTGGAAATGGTTCAAAGATTTGCCACCAGACTAGTACCCGAGCTGAGAGGTATGAGCTACGAGGAGAGACTACGGGAATTAAACCTCACTTCGCTGGAAGACAGAAGAGTTAGGGGGGACTTGATCGCCACATTCAAGATTCTCACGGGAATTGATAGGGTAGATAAAGACAGGCTATTTAACACAAGGGGACACAGGTGGAAACTGAGCGCCCAAACGAGCCACAGAGATATTAGAAAGAACTTTTTTAGTGTCAGAGTGGTTGACAAATGGAATGCATTATTAGGAAGTGATGTGGTGGAGGCTGACTCCATACACAGTTTCAAGTGTAGATATGATAGAGCCCAATAGGCTCAGGAATCTGTACACCTGTTGATTGACGGTTGAGAGGCGGGACCAAAGAGCCAGAGCTCCACCCTTGCAAGTACAACTAGGTGAGTACAACTAGGTGAGTACACACACACACACACACACACACAGGTAAAGCCTCTCACAAAGTCAGTCAATCAATTGGTGTACAGTGTTATTGCTTTTTAATAGTTAGTCTTGGATATAAGGTAACAACTGAAACGAATATCAAGGGAAATGGGGGCTCATGTGGGAACTAGTTTCTGACACAAAAGTGTGAAAAACACTACGACCTACCTACACGGAGACAACTCTCCCCCCATCCCTTCTCTAACCCCCACCCCTCCCAACAGAGTAGATACTGTAAATACACTGCCTCCCAACCATATGCATTTAACAGTCCCTCTATAATCCCCCACACACCCTCGCCATCCTCACACACCCTCGCCATCCTCACACACCCTCGCCATCCCCTCTCTCCCACCTCCTCCCCCCCTTCAATACACACTCAGACACACCTACCTCCCCCCCTCTCTCTCTCTCTCTCTCTCTCTCTCTCTCTCTCTCTCTCTCCTCTCTCCTCTCTCCTCTCTCTCTCTCTCCCTCTCTCTCTCCTCTCTCTCTCTCCTCTCTCTCTCTCTCCTCTCTCTCTCTCTCTCTCTCTCTCTCTCTCTCTCCTCCCTCCCTCTCTCTCTCTCTCTCCCTCTCTCTCTCTCTCTCCCTCTCTCTCTCTCTCTCCCTCTCTCTCTCTCTCTCCCTCCCTCTCTCTCTCTCTCTCCCTCTCTCTCTCTCTCTCTCTCCCTCCCTCTCTCTCTCTCTCTCTCTCCCTCTCTCTCTCTCTCTCTCTCCCTCCCTCTCTCTCTCTCTCTCCCTCTATCGGGCAAAACATGGATGGGACACGAACTCGGGCTGGCACACGCAGGATGTCAATCGCGGCTGGAACAATTTCAGAGGAAGGGGTGGAACAGGAAGCCGGGATGAAGGGAGTATTCCAGCAAATGTGGAAGGAATTCAGTGAAGAACTGAGGTCAATGAGGGAGACAGTTGCCAACCTGCAAGTTGAACTAAGGGCAGCAAAGGAGGAGATAAGAAGCCTGAAGGAGACTTCTCCACAATACCAGACACAAACCGTGCCTCAGGGAGACAGGAATGCTACTGTGGAGGGGACCTCCACACCTCAGCTCTCATTTGCTGAAATACTTAAAACGAGCCCTGAAGCTAGGTCTGCCGTTAAGGAAGTTGCCATGGAAGTGGCTTCCTCTCAGGAAGCGGCTAGATGTACCAGCCGGCTGATAGAGAGAAATAGAGCAGTAGTAGTAGCAGGCATTAAGGAGCAAACAGGGACCAGACCAAAGGAGCGGAGAGACAAGGACAAAAACATGATTAAAGAGATCCTTAAAGAGGTAAGGATGGAGGGAGCTGAGCAAAATGTTGAAAAGGTTTTCAGGCTTGGAAAGTACAACAAGGACAGAGACCGAATGATAAAGGTGGTTTTCATGAGCGAAATCGCGAAAGAGGGATTATTAGAAAGGAAGTGCTGTCTAGCAAGTGGAGAGAAGTTCAAAAGAGTATTCTTGCAGAGGGATATGACAAGGGAAGAGAGAATGCAAGCAGCAGACGCGAGGAAGGAGCGCAGGGAGAGAGAAAGGAATCAGGGAGCCACACCCCAGATCCCTACAATCCCAGAGGGAAACGGGGAACCCTCCTCCAACAGTGCATTAGCCACAGGGAGTGCGGCACCACCCCCTCATTCCACCCAACAGACACCCTACCTGCCCCAACCCCTGTCAGCCCCCCACTAAGTACCCACCTAAGGCACCCCTCTCCTCCCACTCACCCCCCTCCTCCCACTCCCCCCTCCCCCCAGGACCTCCCTTCTCCCCCATCCCCCAAGCCCTCCCTTCTCCCACATGCCCTTCCGTCCCTCCCACCCACAAGCCCTCCATTCTCCCCCACCCCCCTAAGCTCCCCACTCTCCCCCACCCCACCTAAGCCTTCCCCTCTCCACCACTCCCCAAAACCCTCCCCTCTTCCTCAACCACCTCAGCCTTCCCTTTCCCCCCAAGCCCTCCCCACTTTATTGCCCCCCCAAACCCCCCTTTCTCCCCCATCCCCCCACCCCCCTCAACCCTCCCCCTCTCACCCACCCCCCCAACCCTCCCCCCCTCACCCACTCCTCCTACCCTCCCCCTCCCCCCCCTCACCCACTCCCCCTACCCTCCCCCTCCCCCCTACCCCCCCAAGCCCTTCCTCCTCCACCAGTCTCCCCATACCAGATCCTCCCAGCTCCCGCTCACCCCAGACCCCACAGGTCCTCCCCAGAGGAGAAGCAGAAGAGAGTTAGTTTCAGGGCAATGTACTCGAACATAGATGGGATCACAAGCAAGGCAAGTGAACTAAGGGAAAGAGCACAAGAAGTGAACCCAGATGTAATTGGACTCACTGAAACAAAACTCTCTGGAATCATAACGAATGCCGTGTTTCCCCAGGAGTACACAATAATAAGGAAAGAGATTGAAGGTAGGGGAGGAGGAGGAGTGGCCCTACTCATGAGAAAGGAATGGAGTTTTAAGGAGATGGCTATCCCGGGCTGTGAGGGTTTCAGAGACTACATAGCAGGCACCATGACAATGGGAGGACCAAGGATAGTAGTAGCAGTAATATATAATCCTCCACCAAATGACAAAAGACCCAGTCAAGAGTACGAAAGCAACAACATGGCAGTTAACACTATAATTGAGAGGGCAGCCTCTTCTGCCTGTAGAAATAGATCCAACCTGCTCATCATGGGGGACTTCAATCACGGCAGGATTGATTGGGAGAACAAGGAACCGCATGGAGGCGAGGATACGTGGAGAGCCAAACTACTGGAGGTGGCGACTAGAAACTTCTTAACCCAGCATGTCAGTGAACCCACAAGGATGAGAGGAAACGACGAACCAGCGAGACTCGACCTGGTTTTCACCTTGAACGACTCTGACATAAGAGAAATCAGTTTTGAGGACCCAGTAGGAATGAGCGACCACAGTGTATTGGTGTTTGAGTACCTGATTGAAGAAGGGTTATTGAACTCGAGAAGGGATACCGAAACCAAAAGGTTAGCATACCGAAAGGGAAACTATGAGGAGATAAGAAAATGCCTAGCAGATATAGCATGGGAAACAGAGCTCAGGGAAAAGACGGCCCAAGATATGATGGAATACATCACGCAAAAATGCAAGGATGCAGCAAACAAGTTTGTCCCAGTCCAAAAGGAAAACAGTGAAATGAAGATGAGAAACCCATGGTTTAATCAGAGATGTAGGCTAGCTAAGCAGCAAAGTAAAAGGGCATGGAGAAACTATAGGAATAACAGGACACTGGAGAGCAGAGAAAGATACCAGAATGCCAGGAATGAATATGTTAGGATGAGAAGAGAGGCAGAAAGACAATACGAAAATGACATCGCAAGCAAGGCAAAGACTCAGCCTAAATTGCTGCATAGCCACATCATGAGAAAAACAACAGTAAAGGAACAGGTTATGAAATTAAGGTTAGGGGCAGAAGGATTCACTACAAACGACAAGGAAGTGTGTGAGGAACTGAATAAGAAATTCCAGGAGGTCTTCACCTTGGAGCAAGGAGAAATCCCAGAGATAAGAGAGGGAATAGCTAACCAGGAACCACTGGAAGAGTTTGAGATTACCAGTGGGGAAGTAAGGAAGTGTTTACTAGAATTGGATGTGACAAAGGCTATAGGTCCAGATGGAATCTCCCCTTGGATACTAAAGGAAGGAGCAGAAGAACTGTGCCTCCCGCTCTCCATGGTGTATAACAAATCACTGGCGACAGGGGAACTGCCAGAAATTTGGAAAGCAGCTAACGTACTCCCGATATACAAGAAAGGGGATAGACAGGAGGCACTGAATTACAGACCAGTGTCCCTAACCTGCATACCATGCAAGTTGATGGAGAAGATTGTGCGAAGAAAGCTAGTGGAACATCTGGAGCGAAAGAACTTTGTAACACAGCATCAACATGGATTCAGGGATGGCAGGTCCTGCCTCACAGGGTTACTTGAATTCTACGACCAGGCAACAAAAATAAGGCAAGAAAGAGAAGGGTGGGCAGACTGCATATTTTTGGATTGTCAGAAAGCCTTTGACACAGTGCCACCCAAGAGGCTAGTGAAAAAACTGGAGATGCAGTCTGGAGTGAAAGGGAAGGTACTCCGTTGGATACAGGAATACCTAAGTAACAGGAGACAACGAGTCAGTGTGAGGGGTGAGGTCTCAGATTGGCGAGACGTTACGAGTGGAGTACCGCAGGGGTCAGTCCTTGGACCTATACTGTTTCTGATATATGTAAATGATCTTCCAGAGGGTATAGAATCGTTTCTCTCAATGTTTGCCGATGATGCAAAAATTATGAGGAGGATTGAAACTGAGGACGATAGTAGGAGGCTACAAGATGACCTAGACAGACTGAGTGAATGGTCCAACAAATGGCTGTTGAAGTTCAACCCGAGTAAATGCAAAGTAATGAAACTAGGTGGTGGAAATAGGAGGCCAAACACAGGATACAGAAAAGGAGATGAAGTACTTAATGAAACGAACAGAGAGAAAGATCTAGGAGTTGATATCACACCAAACCTGTCTCCTGAAGCCCACATAAAAAGAATAACGTCTGCGGCATATGCGAGGCTGGCTAACATCAGAACAGCGTTCAGGAACCTGTGTAAGGAATCATTCAGAATCTTGTACACCACATATGTAAGACCAATCCTGGAGTATGCGGCCCCAGCATGGAGCCCGTACCTTGTCAAGCACAAGACGAAGCTGGAAAAAGTCCAAAGGTATGCCACTAGACTAGTCCCAGAACTAAGAGGCATGAGTTACGAGGAAAGGCTGCGGGAGATGCACCTTACGACACTGGAAGACAGAAGAGTAAGGGGAGACATGATCACAACCTACAAAATCCTCAGAGGAATCGACCGGGTAAACAAGGATAAACTATTCAACACTGGTGGGACGCGAACAAGGGGACACAGGTGGAAACTGAGTACTCACATGAGCCACAGAGACGTTTGAAGGAACTTTTTCAGTGTCAGAGTAGTTAACGGATGGAATGCATTAGGCAGTGATGTGGTGGAGGCTGACTCCATACACAGTTTTAAATGTAGATATGATAGAGCCCAGTAGGCTCAGGAATCTGTACACCAGTTGATTGACAGTTGAGAGGCGGGACCAAAGAGCCAAAGCTCAACCCCCGCAAGCACAAATAGGTGAGTACACACACACACACACACCCACACCCACACCCACACACACACACACACACACACACACACACACACACACACACACACACA
Source organism: Procambarus clarkii (assembly GCF_040958095.1). Lineage (NCBI taxonomy): Eukaryota > Metazoa > Arthropoda > Malacostraca > Decapoda > Cambaridae > Procambarus > Procambarus clarkii. Next base: position 5,312,734 of record NC_091227.1, read on the forward strand.
CACACACACACCCACACCCACACCCACCCACACCCACACCCACACACATACACACATACATACACACATACACACATACATACACACATACACACATACACACACACACACACACACACACACACACACACATACATACATACATACACACACACACACACACACACACACACACACACACATACACACTGCCTACCTGTAACGATTCGAGAAAGAGACCTGGGAGTGGATGTGACACCTAATCTAACTCCTGAGGCACATATAAATAGGATAACGACAGCAGCGTACTCTACACTGGCGAAAATTAGAACTTCATTCAGAAACCTAAGTGAGGAGGCTTTTAGGGCGCTTTACACTGCCTACGTGAGACCCGTCTTAGAGTATGCCGCGCCATCATGGTGCCCCCACCTGAAGAAACACATAAGGAAACTGGAGAAGGTTCAGAGGTTTGCGACGAGGCTTGTCCCAGAGTTACGAGCGATGGGATATGAAGAGCGTCTGAAGGAACTGAACCTTACGACACTAGAGAAAAGAAGGGAGAGAGGAGATATGATAGGGACATATAAAATACTCAGGGGAATTGACAAAGTGGAAATAGATGAAATGTTCACACGTAATAATAACAGAACGAGGGGACATGGGTGGAAACTGGAAACTCAGATGAGTCACAGAGATGTTAGGAAGTTTTCTTTTAGCGTGAGAGTAGTTGAAAAAATGGAATGCACTTGGGGAACAGGTTGTGGAAGCAAACTCTATTCATACTTTTAAAATTAGGTATGATAGGGAAATGGGACAGGAGTCATTGCTGTAAACAACCGATGCTCGAAAGGCGGGATCCAAGAGTCAATGCTCGATCCTGCAAGCACAAATAGGTGAGTACACACTCACACCCTCCCCTCCTCCTGCCATGTCCCCCCCTCTCCCGTTTTCCTTCCAGTCCTCCCTCCCCCTTCATCACATGCCATCCCTGTCCTCCCCCCCTTCACTTGACTCCCCACCCCTCACCCCAATATCGTCTGAGACCCTGTTATCCACCTCACAAATCCTCATACCCATGGATGGAACATTCTCATGTCAACAATCGACTTGAGAATGGTCCAGGAAGGACCGAAACGTCGTCGTCCCTTCACCTTCTAGTGTGTGGTCAACATACTTCAGCCACATTATTGTGACTCATCGCCTGCAGGAAGCAGAGAGTTACAGTGAGGGGTGAGACCTCAGATTGGCGTGAAGTAACCAGTGGAGTCCCACAGGGCTCTGCATTCGGTCCTATCCTGTTCTTGATATATGTAAATGATTTCCCGGAGGGTATAGACTCATTTCTCTCAATGCTGACGATGCCAAAATTATGAAAAGGATTAAGACAGAGGAGGACTGCTTGAGGCTTCATGAAGACCTAGACAAGCTGAACTAATGGTCTAACAAATGGTTGTTAGAGTTTAACCCACGCAAATGTAATGTAATGAAGATAGGTGTAGGGAGCAGGAGGCCAGATACAAGGTATCATCTGGGAGATGAAATTCTTCAAGAGTCAGCAAGAGAAAAAGACTTGGGGGTTGATATCACGCCAGACCTTTTCTCTGCAGCCCATATCAAGAAGATAACATCAGTGGCATATGCCAGGCTGGCCAACATAAGAACGGCATTTAGAAACTTGTGTAAGGAATCATTCAAAACTTTGCATACCATATATGTCAGGCCAATCCTGGAGTATGCAGCCCCAGCATGGAGTCCATATCTAGTCAAGGATAAGACTAAACTGGAAAAGATTCAAAGGTTTGCCACCAGACTAGTACCCGAACTGTGCTGGAAATTTCCAACAATTATTCTCATCCCTAATACAATAAGATATATTTCCAGTATTAGGCTTCATACTCATTTAATACTTATTTACTAATCCTTAGTACAATGGGATGTATTTCCTGTCCTAAGTGTCATAATTAACTATACTAATGCGTAGTTTAGTATCATAGAATTCATTGCATTAGGATGTGGAGCGTCGTTTAATTTTTCTTCGAATCGTGGAAATGCTGCATCAGTCAGCTAGCCACCAAGAACATTTCATATTAACATATCAAGTAGAATCTAGCCTTATTTTGTCTTTTACTAAGGATAGGCATTTATTAATAGATTCACTTTTCGTTAATACATTTATCATTATTTTCTGGAATTAATTTATGCAGCCACGATTTGCTGTCAGTGTGAATATAATGATAAATTGTATCTCCACTCCAGATCTTTTCTCGTGTATTTAATATCGTCTAAATTAATTGACTACACCATGAGAAAAGAGGTATCGCCACATAACACCTTTATTGTGACGTAAATATTCGTCACAACGCATTTCCACCCATATAATTTATGCTCAGAACCCCTATCTTGAGGTTATCTTGAGATGATTTCGGGGCTTTTAGTGTCCACGCGGCCCGGTCTTCGACCAGGCCTCCACCCCCCAGGAAGCTGCCCGTGACAGCTGACTAACACCCAGGTACCTATATTACTGCTAGGTAACAGGGGCATAGTGTGAAAGAAACTCTGCCCATTGTTTCTCGCCGGCGCCCGGGATCGAACCCGGGACCACAGGATCACAAGTCCAGTGTGCTGTCCGCTCGGCCGACCGGCTCCCTACTCATAGCTCCTACTGGGAGCTATGCGCATGCGCGACTTTTGAGCGGGAAGGGAGAGAAGACGCTATACTGGCGAGAGAGAGAGACGCGACAACCTCCATTGCAAAGGTGTTCTGAAGTCTGCTTATCAAGATTAGTCTTAATTTTGGATCATCTGGCCTTCTACAGACTCCAGACTGATCCTGCAAATTTAATTTTACGGACACCACGTTCGGCAGGGAAGATTAGTATCCTTATTTATTTGTTGAGGCCTTTAAAATAGAATTGGGTTACCTCCTTGTTCGTTACGATGTTTGGCTACACCAAATCCTACGTAAATGTATAGCTGGTCCCCAGATCCATTTAGAATTTCCTATTAATTGAATGATTGTGAGAGGATGGTTTCTCAGGATTCTACCACAGCTGACTTGAATGGCTCATCGCAGTGCACAGTGCACCGATCCTCATGCACAAGCCCTATCTCTGTTAACCCTGGATAGTAAACTGTCATGTTGGGTATCTCCAGGATGTCCACTTAACCAGGAATACGTTTATAATAAGGACGTCGCCGTATGTCCAGGCAGGAAGCAGTTACAGGGAAGTTAACCATACTTGACACAAGGGTCAGTGAGTACACAGGAGGTACCAGTGTGAGAGAAAGAGGACTCCAGCGAGGCGACAGATCTGACCTCTGGGGTCAGCCTCAACCGGCGTGATGGAGAATTACAACTGTGACGTGTTCATGACGTCACCTCTGCTACTGATTATGGAACGATCAATATGATTGGTTCCCGCTCTTTTGCTAAAACGCCATTGGTAAAATTGTAACCCCTTGTGTTGTGTCCCATGAGGAGCCCTGAGCCCCAGGCAAGAGCATTCAATTGAGGAAGCCCTTACATAGAGGACGTGTCCTGTTCTGTCCAATTGACTGAACACCGTCCATTCCTCACCGTCAAGTTAAACTCAGGGTCTTTTCGATATACCAACGTTTGCCCGGAATCGCGATTGTGACTATATTGTTTATAAGCCTATGACAAATCACCAGAGTGAAACAGACTGGTATCAGGTAACCCCTGGTGACAAGTGGAGATCGTCTGTGAGTGACTTAGAGTGAACTAAGGCAGTGCCGCCTAAGTAATCTGTGTGTGACTTTACCACAGTATACCTACATGGTACCATATAACCTGCAGCTGTCACTGTCCAGAGCGTATAGCTAGTACCTCAGTACCTCGGTACCTTGAGCTGTCAGCCGTAGTGTCAGCTGTAGTCCGCCGTAGATGTAGTCACTGACAACCGTAGTGTCAGCCGTAGTGACATCACATTACGTGATGTCACCACCATACTCACCGCCAGTGCCATCTAGTGTGTGCGTGTGTCTGTTATGCATACAGTGCGCCCTCCTGCGAGTACCCTCCGTGTCATATACGGTTTGTGGGAAAGCCTGTCACCAATGGTCTCACGTCATAACGAGGAAACCACCTGTCAGGCCACCTATGAGTTCTTGCATTAATGTGCCTGAGTGAATAAGAGAGGTAGCCTACCTTGAAGTACAAGATCTTGTCATTGTTTTATTGTGTCTGTCTGTGTTGATCTGAGGTATCAACCATAGTTCTCACCTTCTCATACCTGACACAGGTATAGGTGAAGACACCCGACGGTGTATGCGTGTTTATCTGTGTGGTATCACAACATTACACTCGTCTGTGAATGTGAGCTTCACATACACAACACTTTTAGTTATTGTGTGACATTATTATTGTGCATGATTATTGCCTGTCCCATTGACAGTATTACTGTGATTTATTGAGCATCATCATTACCCGAGTATCCAGTTGGAACTCTTGTGATCCCTTTGCACACCGTCAGTTAGGTTTGCCGTGTTAATGATTGGCTGTCAACTGTGTTAAGTTAGGTGTTTCTCCACGAGTGGATCCGAATCGATTAGCCAGACGTTAAGAGTCTCGCTAATGCAACCATAGCCTTTCTGACGCCCATCTAAAGTAAATCAAGCAGCCTTTGTATTAGTGGTTAAGTTAGTAAATAAACTATTGTTAAGCTTTATGCGGTGTTTCCGTTGAACCACTTCTGAATACTGCCAACTATTTACTCCTCTGTTCCTCTGTCACAGCTGAGATTTAATTAGTTCTTATTGTAGATAGTTCTCTCTCTGTGTAAGAATCATACATACATACTATGTTGCATTGATTATTTATTATTAATCTTTATCGTGCGGTAGTATTTTAACATTACAATTTACTAACCAATATAATCTATGCGTATGCATATTATCATTATTATTGTCTTATAATATATGTTTCATGTAGGCTAACCTCATAGAATACACCCAAAATGTGTCATGGGAAGCTGGTTCTAGAAGGTATAGAATTTAACGGTTCATTGCTTAATAGAGTAATAGAATTTAATTAAATATAATCATAGAGATCCAGAAGTCACAGGTTCTCTCATTTAACATCGCATTCTGATCATTCGAGCTATCTTAGATTTAATTTTTATTTGCATTCATAAAATTATACATTTATAAGTATTAAACTAGAGCCAGGTTTCCCCATATATTTTCTGGTCATTCCAACCGAGATAGTCTAGAGAGCTAGACTATTATTAACGAACCAGAATTAATAGAAATTTATACCGGTTCTCAGAGCCCATATTTTCTTATCAACTTCGACCCGGATGAACTAGAATTAACATAATCAGTATAATTAGTAGAATATAGCCAGAAGTTAGGCTGTCTACAATTCATTAATCATTTATCACCCCTGATAATATTATACTCTTTTCGTTAGGGAATATTGTCAGGAGCTAGGATATCAACCCACTCTCGCACAAGACAGCACTTATATGACTTATTGATTATAGTCAATATTTTACTTATGAATTGTGTCTGTCTCCAGGAGCCGATGCTTGGTGCTCGTCCTGGTCGTTTTCGTGGCTATTCCTTTCCCCCCCCCCCCAGCCGTTGCTGGAGTTCCTAATTCTTCTGCTCTCTTGATTCGCGTTGATGTTCCCTTTGTTCCTTTACTTTTTCCTTTGACTCTCCATTGTTCTGCTGCTCGTATCGTTGTGGGGAAATGGTACACAGTGTGTTCCATTTATCTCCCCCCGAGTGTCCCGCTCTCTCTTCCTGATTTGAAACACCTCCTAGACTCCTTGCCGGAGCCTGTGCTCCTGCTGGGTGACATCAATTGTCGTCATTCTCTTTGGGGTGACGTTCTGACGAATACCCGGGGTCGCCTCCTTGAGCCGTTTCTCCTATCTTCTTCCCTGTCTCTTCTGAATTCTGGTGAGCCCACTCATTTGGACTCTCGGACTCGCACCCTTTCTTGTCTTGATCTTTCTCTCTGCTCTTCTTCTCTTTACTTAGATTTCACGTGGCAGGTTCTTGATGACCTCCATGGAAGTGATCATTTCCCCATCCTTGTTTCCTTTTTCTCTTTTCGCCCTTCCCTCTCTTTCCCTAGGTGGCAGTTTGCTAAGGCAGACTGGACCCTATTTACCCTCAGTGCTGCTCTCTCTGACCTCTCCCTTCTGCCTTTCTCTCGCGCTCTCCTCCTTTTTCATGACACTGTCTTCAACGCTGCCCTCCGCTCTATTCTTCGCTCTTCCTCACGGGGTCCGCGGAAGTGCGTTCCCTGGTGGAATGCGGACTGTGCTCGGGCTGTGCGCTGTAATCGTGCAGCCTGGGAGAGGCACCGCCGTAGGCAGACGACCGATTCTTTTCTTTTCTTTCGGAAAGCGAGTGCGGTGGCCCGTAGGGCCATCCGTACGGCTAAACGTGAATGTTGGGCATCTTATGTCTCAACAATTACGTCCGAAACTCCTCTGGCCCAGATCTGGAAGCGTATCCGCAAGATAGCAGGTAAGTTCGTTCCGGATGTTTCACCGGTCCTTCACCTCCATGATACGCTTGTGGCGGACCCGTTGCAGGTCGCTTCCGAACTGGGTTCCCACTTTTCTTCTGTTAGCTCTGGTCTTCATCTTCCCCCAATCTTTTTCTTCTTCGTAAACCTGTCCTTGAGTCTCGTCCTTTAGAATTCTGCACTTGTCTTCAGCTTCCCTATAATGATCCCTTCTCTCTCTCTGAACTTCGTTCTACCCTGGCCCTCTGCGGTTCTACGGCGGCGGGCTCCGATGGTATTCATTATGAGATGCTTCGCCATCTCCCTCCGTGCCCGTCTCAGTATTTACTGAGTCTGTATAATTGGATCTGGGAGTCGTCGTCAGTCCCTGAGGACTGGCTCGATGCCGTTGTCCTCCCTGTTCGCAAACCGGGGTCTCTGGGTACTTCCCCTAAGGACTTTCGCCCTATTGCCCTCACAAGTTGTGTCTGCAAACTCTTTGAACGTATGGTTAACGTTCGTCTGATGTGGTTCCTGGAACACCGTCACCTCCTCTCCCCTTCTCAATTTGGTTTCCGCAAGTGCCGCAGCGCGACAGATGTCCTGGTGAACTTGGAGGTCTATATTCGTACTGCTTTTGCTGCGAAGACCTCCGTTGTTGCCGTCCTTTTTGACCTGGAAAAGGCTTACGACACCACTTGGCGATACCATATTCTATCTCAACTTCATTCTTTTGGCCTTCGTGGTCGTCTCCCTCTCTTTCTCCGCAGCTTCCTCTCTCATCGTTCCTTTCGGGTGCGCCTTGGTACCGCTCTCTCTGCCTCTTTTCAGCAATACGAAGGTGTGCCCCAGGGTAGTGTTCTGAGCACTACTCTTTTTCTGGTTGCCCTCAATGGTCTTCTTTCCTCAATTCCTTCAGGTGTCTTCTCCGCTCTCTATGTCGATGATCTTACCCTTTGTTGTCAGAGTGATGATTCGCCTCTCCTTCAGCGCCGGCTTCAACTTGCAATTGATGCCGTGTCGTCTTGGGCCACCGATCATGGCTTCAAGTTCTCTACTTCTAAGACTTGTGCCATGACTTTTACGCGGAAGCGGGTCGTTCTTCGTCCCTCTTTGTCACTTTATGGTCATCCCCTTGAGTACAAAGATTCCGCGAAGCTTTTGGGGTTGTTCCATGACACTCGTTTGTCTTGGTCTCCCCATATCTCTTACCTCCGTGTTGAGTGCTCTAAGGCCCTTACCCTCCTTCGGGTCTTGTCCCATACTTCCTGGGGGGCAGATAGGCGCACTCTCCTTGCTTTACATTCCTCTCTCGTCCTGTCTAAGCTCGATTATGGTTGCCCTGCTTACTCGTCTGCTTCTCCTTCTACTCTTCGCCGTCTTGATGCTTTGCACCATACTGGGTTGCGCCTCAGTTCTGGTGCCTTTCGTTCGACTCCCGTCCTTAGCTTGTATGTTGACACTGGCTTCCTGTCTCTCCAGGACCGCCGTGATCGCTACTGTCTTCGCTATCTTGCGCGGTCCTTATAACATCCTTCCTCTCGCCTCTGTCGTGCTTTAACTTTTACCCCTCCTGCAGTTCCTGTTCCTCTTCACCCTCTCCCTCTTTCTGTCCGGTTATCTCGCCTACAGGATTCTCTTTCCGTTCGTATTTCTAATGTTTCTCCTCGTGTTGTTCCTTCTTTGCCCCCGTGGAGAGTCCCTCTTCCGCAGTTTTGTACATCCTTGACCTGTATCACTAAAGCTTTTACCCCTCCTACGGTTCTAAAACGCCTTTTCCTTGAGCACTTTTCTTCTCACTCCCGCTCCGTTTCTGTCTTCACCGATGGGTCTAAGTCTGCGGACGGTGTTGGCTACTCTGTTGTTTTTCTTGATCGCACTTATATGTGTCGCTTACCTCCGGAGACTAGCATCTTTACAGCGGAGCTTTATGCTATTCTCTATGCTCTTCGTCTCCTGCTTTCTCGTTGTCAGTCTTCCTTTGTAGTTGTTGTTGACTCTCGTAGTGCCCTCATGGCTCTCGGGTCCTTTAATCCGGTTCATCCAGTAGTTGTCGAGATTCAGCATTGGCTATTTCTTGTTCATAGTAAATTTAAGTCGGCTGAGTTTTGTTGGGTTCCCAGCCATATTGGTGTGTCTTTAAATGAGCGTGCGGATGCTGCCGCCAAGGAAGCTGTCCGCTCTTGTCCCATCTCTCGTAAAGGTGTTCCATATTCTGTCTTTTACCCGGTTATCCATTCCTCAGTCCTTACCCGTTGGCAGGCTTCTTGGTCGTCTGTTACTGGTAACAAACTACGTACTCTTAAATGTTGTGTTTCCTCACACATGGGCGATGGGAAACAGCTCTGGCGAGGTTGCGTATTGGCCATACTCGCTTAACCCATGGTCACTTGATGGAGCGCCGCCCTGCTCCTTATTGTCCTAGTTGCATTGTCCCTCTTACGGTCGTGCATGTCCTTCTTGAATGTCCTGACTTCCAGGACGAGCGTGTGTCTTGCTTTCCGACCGCCCCTCGCGGTCACCTGTCCCTCAATAGAATTCTTGGTGACTCGGATAATTTTGATATCGTTCACCTTATGCGTTTTTGTTCTCGTATTGGCATCCTTGGTGATATTTAGCGCCCTCTGATTATTCTGCGCATTTGATGGTGCTACATAGCCTTCCCGGTTTGGTGCCTTCTTTTGATAATTATGTAGAGGTGACCCACGTGTTACAACAATAGTACAGTAATATTTCACCTGGAACTGTCGTCGTAGAGAGAGGTAGGGCTGGTAGGGCAGGTGGAGCAAGTCTAGGCCCCTCAGGAAGGGTAGGACAGAGGGAGTCAATGCCTCTTTAGGGGTCCTATGGGCACATATCCTAAGTGCCAGTGGTGCCGGGCAGGCGTCGTCCGCGCTGGGTCACATGCAGTTCAAATCTGGCCCACTCGGCCTGCGCGAGGCTGCTGCGCGGGTAGGCTGTGCGCCGTCGCCGTCCACCAATCAGGGCACAGCCCTGCCTATACTGTAAAATGTCTCCTTTGGCGGGCTCTTTGAATGTGGTTCCCTCTACAATTACTTACTTGCTTATGAATTAGTACATAGGTGGTATATTCCCAGTTATATTTTTTTCAAGGCCCAAACTCTTCCTCACGTACCAATTTACGTCTCATAGTACCCGTTCATCACCGCAGACAGCAGAATAGTCGTGATTGGTTCAATTATAATGAAAATTGTAGTTTTCAGGTCCCACGTGGGTTGTGAAATTTACCTACTATTGTCCATACTCTCAGAATATAACACATCAGCTATATCCTATTGAAGGCTCGTAATTTTGTTTTAAGAAATATTAGTTGTTCTTAGTAAATTATAATAAGCACTTTAATTTATTTCATAAAATAACAGTGCTTCACCAATCAACATTATATACACTAGTATATACTTTAAAAATCTTTAAAGAATGTATAGTAGTATCGTCAACAGAAAACGATGTTACGTTGGAATGTCTACGGGGTAAACTACTGCAGACAGGATGGTATACTTTTTTCTACCTACTGTTGGATTTTGTAGGGTCCACTACCACCTGTTAGGTGGGTAAGGGGTCCATACCACTTGCAGAATGGGTCTTTGCCCAACAACTGCCCATAGGATGGGTATGGGGACCGCAATCATCCACAGGATGGTTATGGGGTCCACTACCGCCTACTGAATGGGTATTTGGTCCTCTACAACCCACAGGATGAGTATGGCGTCCACTACCGCCTGCAGGATGGGTATGGGGTCCACTACTGCCCACAGGATGGGTTTGAGGACCACTATCATCTGCAGGATGAGTATGGGGGTCCACTACTGCCCACTGGATGGGTATATGTTCCACTTCCGCCCACAGGATGAGTATGGGGGAGGGGGGTCGCTACCACCCACAGGATGGGCATGGGGTCCACTACTGCCCACAGGATTGGTATGGAGAGCACTACCGCTCACAGGATGGGTATGGGGTCCACTGCTGCCTACAGGATGGCTATGGGGTCACTATCACCCACAGGATGGGTATGGGGTCCACTTCTGCCTGCAGGATAGGTATGAGGGTCCACTACCACCCACAGGATGGGTATGGGGTCCAATACCGCCCACAGGATGGGTATGGTGTACAATACCGCCCACAGGATTGGTATGGGGTCCACTACCGCCCACAGGGTGGGTATCGGGGCCCCGTCCATCCACAGGATAGATATATTCTCCACTACAACTCACAAAATGAGTATGGGGTCCACTACCGCCCACAGGATAGGTATGAGGTCCACTACTGCCCACATGATAGGGATTGGGTCGACAACTACTCACAGGATGGGTTTTGGGGGGCACTACCACCCACAGGATGGGTATGGGGTCGCTACCACCCACAGGATGGGCATGGATTCCATTACTGCCCACAGGATTGGTATTGGGTGCATTACCACCCATATAATAGGTATGGGGTCTACTACTGCCTACAGGATGGCTATGGGGTCACTACCACTCACAGGATGGGTATGGGGTCCAATACCGTCCACAGGATGGGCATGGGGTCCAATACCGTCCACAGGATGGGCATGGGGTCCAATACCGTCCACAGGATGGGCATGGGGTCCAATACCGTCCACAGGATGGGCATGGGGTCCACTACCACCAACAGGATGAGTATATTGGGTCCACTGCTGCCCATACCGCCTGCAGGATGGATATGGGACTTATAATTATAATAAGCACTATTAGTTTATTAAGTTTATTATTACTTATTAAGTTTATGATTACTACTTAATAATTATAATTATGTACCTTATTTCATCTTCATAGTTTCCTACTCTGTGCTTTAAAATTACTCTGTATCTAGTATTACCCAATCTCCCAATCTTTATGTACTTAATCCAATCATCTTTACCATTGTGATCATTGCTGTCTTCTTATATGTGCTAGCAATATGCTGCATTGTGCCTATTAATCTTTGTTAAATTACCATTCAAGCTGTCAATGCCATCCATCTTAGCTACCTATGTGCTTTAATATAAATACAAATCTCTCTCATCTCATTTTTTTTTCTTGCAATGTACTAGTTCTCATTTTATAAATTATGCTAGTATTTACCTACTTAATATTTTCTGTTAGATTATGGACCTGCCAGAAACGCTGCGCGTACTAGTGGCTTTACAAGAATGTAATCACTATGCTATGCATCCTCACAATCCCAATGTACCTTCTTATATATATATATATATATATATATATATATATATATATATATATATATATATATATATATATATGTCGTACCTAGTAGCCAGAACGCACTTCTCAGCCTACTATGCAAGGCCCGATTTGCCTAATAAGCCAAGTTTTCCTGAATAAATATTTTTTTTCTAATTTTTTTCTTATGAAATGATAAAGCTACCCATTTCATTATGTATGAGGTCAATTTTTTTTATTAGAGTTAAAATTAACGTAGATATATGACCGAACCTAACCAACCCTACCTAACCTAACCTATCTCTATAAGTTAGGTTTGGTTAGGTAGCCGAAAAAGTTAGGTTAGGTTAGGTTAGGTAGGTTAGGTAGTCGAAAAACAATTAATTCGTGAAAAGTTGGCTTATTAGGCAAATTGGGCCTTGCATAGTAGGCTGAGAAGTGCGTTCTGGCTACTAGGTACGACACATATATATATATATATGGTAAAATATGGTAAAATGCTATGCCCAAGATTACTATCCGAGTGCCGGCGGTGGGGTGGTTCAAATAGCCTCGGCTATCACCTCATTATGTCCGGTCGTGATGGTCAAGTGGATTAAGGCGTCTTGTACATACCAGTTGCGTTGCTTCTGGGAGTATGGGTTCGAGTCACTTCTGGGGTGTGAGTTTTCAGTTGCATATTGTCCTGGGGACCATTCAGGCTTGTTCGCATTTGTGTTCCTCACGTGTGCCCCAAAGAATGAGGTGATTTGGTAAAATGCTATGCCCAAGATTACTATCCGAGTGCCGGCGGTGGGGTGGTTCAAATAGCCTCGGCTATCACCTCATTATGTCCGGTCGTGATGGTCAAGTGGATTAAGGCGTCTTGTACATACCAGTTGCGTTGCTTCTGGGAGTATGGGTTCGAGTCACTTCTGGGGTGTGAGTTTTCAGTTGCATATTGTCCTGGGGACCATTCAGGCTTGTTCGCATTTGTGTTCCTCACGTGTGCCCCAAAGAATGAGGTGATTTGGTAAAATGCTATGCCCAAGATTACTATCCGAGTGCCGGCGGTGGGGTGGTTCAAATAGCCTCGGCTATCACCTCATTATGTCCGGTCGTGATGGTCAAGTGGATTAAGGCGTCTTGTACATACCAGTTGCGTTGCTTCTGGGAGTATGGGTTCGAGTCACTTCTGGGGTGTGAGTTTTCAGTTGCATATTGTCCTGGGGACCATTCAGGCTTGTTCGCATATATATATATATATATATATATATATATATATATATATATATATATATATATATATATATATATATATATATATATTGGTGTATACTGGCAGCAGGTTTTCTTTCAAACATGTTTCATTGAATATGACCGCATATTCTGTATTTATTATTTTCTGGTTTAGGGCTTCTATCCCTCTAACTATTTTCTTAGCATCAGGGCTTAATTGGAATAGGAGTTCTCCAAAACTCATTTTCGTACTTTTAAGGTGAAGAAAAGAAGTGATTTACTATAGAGTGTATTACACTTATTTGTATAATTTGCACGACGTTTCGAACCTCCATGGTTCATTCTCAAGTGAACAGATCTTACAATACTAGTTGATTTTATACCCGCATTAGGTCAGGTGATAATACAATGAAGGTGAAAAACATGGGGGGATACATAAGGGATAAACATAGGGGCTGCAGAAGGCTTATTGGCCCATACGAGGCATCTCCTATCTAAACACAAAGATTAATCCAGTGTAATTGGCCTGTTATGTTGGACATTGTCTTCTGTGTTGGCATCGATATGTTCTTGTCTTGTCCTTACTCTCATGGTGGGTAGAGTAAATAGTTCCGTGATTTGGGTGTTCATGGTAGGTCGCTCTATTCTTATGTGAATTGCCTCAAGAATTTGTAATCTTCTTGAATCTTGGGTTTTGTCTATTATGCAAGTATTCTTGTTCAACATTTCTCTTGTTAGAGTAATGTCATGGGCTTGTCTCATGTGATTCCTAGGGGCACCAGATTGAAGATGGCATGTCAAACGCCTTGTCAGCTTGGTCGACGTCATACCTATGTACTTACATTGAAGGTTACATCCTTCGTGGGGGCAAGTGTACATGTATACAACGCTTGACTGCTGTAGAGGGTTCTCCGTCGGCTTCGGGCTGTTTTTGATAAGGAGTTCGGAAGTCTTCTTGGTTTTGTAGAATATTATTAGGTTTATGTTTTGGTTAGGAGTAGTGCTTTTTAAGGTCAGATATTATGTACCTCACCCTGCCCTGGTGACACTCTATTACTCTCTCATCTATCCTTATCTCAACTATGGTATTTGTGCTTGGGGTTCTACTACCCAAAATCATTTACATCCTCTAATTACTCAACACAAAGCTTCTATTAGAACAATATCTATCTCTGGCCCCAGACAGCACTCGGTACCCTTACTCAAATCTCTGAATATGTTAGATATTAAGTCACTACACATCTTCCCTTGTGTACTCTATACATTTAAAACTCTGAATTTTAATGTCAATCCTAACCTTAAAAACTTCTTAGAAGGTTGCAACAGAACCCATGGGCACCACACCAGAAATACATACCTATTTGATATTCCAAGAGTTCGACCTAATCAAACTAGAAATGCCTTTCAAATCAAGGGACCCAGAATGTGGAATGACCTTTCCAATCATGGCAAAGACTGTACCTCTCTCAACCAGTTTAAGATGAAAACTAAGTACTACTTAATTAACTCCACCTTACCCCTAAATACCTTACCTACCTTACCCCTAAATATCAACCATTGTCTTACTTTTTTTTTAAACAATGCTGTTTGTTGACAATTTTGTATATTGGCTATTTTCTACCTTCCCCCCCTCCCTTTTTATCTTCTTTTTTTAATGCAATTTATACTTTAAGCTGAATTACTATTAAGTTTTAGTCTAAGTGTTTTTTTTCCCCACCTCACCTTGCCTGAAACGCTATACGTACTAGTGGCTTTAGCTATTGTATGTGCTAGCTCTATTTATAAATCCAACATTATGTTTGTAAATCAACTATGTATGTACACCTGAATAAAATTTACTTTACTTACTTTACATGGAGTTTATTGGGAATAGTACCTAGTTTTTCTCTTAAACTGGTTGAGAGAGGTACAACCTTTGACATGATTGGGAAGGTCATTCCACGTTCTGGGTACCTTGATTTGTCGAGCATTTCTTGTTTGGATAAGGTGCACTCTTGCAATATCAAATAGGATTTTTTTCTGGTGTGGTGCCTATGGGTTCTGTTACAACCTTCTAGTTCAGTGTAATTCATTTATTATGCACCCCATACCCATCTTGTGGGCGGTAGTGGAAAGGGTTACAGAGGCACAAAATGGGCTCATGGATTTCCACCATTTCCCAATTAATCAGATGTAATTTATGCCATACACAGAAAATACAGCATTTACACACCAAATATGTCATTATGCACAAAATATATTATTTAAACTCAAATATACCATCACACAAAAATATGTCATTTATTGACAAAATATGATATTAACATACAAAATATGTCAGTTGCACACAAAAATATACCATTTACACAATAATGCATGTACACATAGAGTATGACATTTACACAAAGTATTGTATTTGCACAAATATGTCAAAATGCTTATGCATTTAGACAATCAAAAATGCACTTTCACTAAAATTACACAATTTCACAAACATAATTTTCACAAAATACCCACACATTGTCTCATAAACCAAAATACACTTACACCATGAACATCTATTTTTTTCAGATTACAGAGCTTACACAAAATACACAATTTGCACACAAAACTACCGTTGCACCAGTTCCACTTCAACAAATTAAAAGCACAACTTGCATAAATGCATTATTATCACAAAAATTATTATAAAACATGGACAATTATTACACAATTTGTGTAATTATTATACATCTTTGCACAATTAATACAAGAAAACTTGCTATATAATTACTCAACTTGCACACTGACAATTAATACACAAAGGTATAAATAAACAATTCGTCCATATGCAATTACACAACGTGCGCAATTAATACACAACTTTCACAAATATTACGCATCTTTCATAATTATTACACAACTTGCACAAATACATATCTAGCACAAATACGTACAATACATAACTACCCCAAATATGAAAATACACAACTAGCATAAATAAACGATTTACACAAATACAATTACGACATTTACACAACTAATACACAACTTGCTCAAAAATATAATCAATACACAACTTACCAAAATATGAACAATACATAACTAGCACATATCCATTAAATACACAACTACACAATTTCCACAAATGCACATACAAAAACATATACAATTAATACATACAACTTGCACAAAACACAACACAATTTATAGAAATATAATCAATACATAATTGCAATAACAATACAACTTATGCAAAATACATAATCTGCACAATTAATACACAAGTATATTAATTGTGCTATATATGTACAAATACAAACACAACCAACTAGGTCAAACAATACACAATTTGCGTGATATTTTTCTAGGTATATTTAGGACATAAATTATACTTTGATGAGTTTAACCAACTCCCAAAAGTCAGAATTTCACATATAAAAATGGTACATATGACTTCCTATGATCTCAATATAAAACTCATTCATTTTCCATTAATATTTCAACATTATTAGTGCTAAACTATTCATCTAACATAAGTCCATTGTTTTTAATGTCTTATTAATACCTTCCTTGTTACATCCTCTCCAATCAGGCCACCCATATTTATTTATGCAAATCATCTAACAGACTTATTTGTTCTAGCCTTAGTTATGTTAGGGCAGGTTGGGTTAGGTGAAGTCAGTATTTTCTATGATAATTTGTATGATAATGCTGTATGAACAATACAGCATATTGTTAGCACATATGAGAAGACAGCAATGATCACAATAATAATAATAATAATAATAATACTAATAATGATAATAATAATTTATTTAAGAATAGTACAAACATAGTTGCAGAGTTACAGTACAAACATTCTGTTAGATTTAAAGATGGAGGTAGTACATACAATACCTAAAGCCACTAGTACGCATAGCGTTTTGGTCAAGGAGAGGTGAAAAAAAACACTTAGAGTAAACCTTAATAGTAATTGAGCTTAAAGGATAAATTGTGTTGAATGAAAAAAAATAATAAAATATAAAAAAAGGTGGGAACATGGTCGAAAATAGCCAATATACAAGTTGGTCAACAAATAGCATTTTTTTTTTTAAATAGTAAGACATGGGATGACATTTAGAAGTAAAGTAATATCTTGAGGTTATCTTGAGATGATTTCGGGGCTTTAGTGTCCCCGCGGCCCGGTCCTCGACCAGGCCTCCACCCCCAGGAAGCAGCCCGTGACAGCTGACTAACTCCCAGGTACCTATTTTACTGCTAGGTAACAGGGGCATAGGGTGAAAGAAACTTTGCCCATTGTTTCTCGCCGGCGCCTGGGATTGAACCCAGGATGACGAGTCCAGTGTGCTGTCCGCTCGGCCGACCGGCTCCAAGTAGGTTACATGGAGTTTATTAGGTAGTACTTAGTTTTCATCTTAAACTGGTTGAGAGAGGTACAATCTTTGACATAATTGGGAAGGTCATTCCACATTCTAGGTCCCTTGATTTGTAGAGCATTCCTAGTATGATTAAGTCTAACTCTTGGAATATCAAATAGGTATTTGTTTCTGGTGTGGTGCATATGAGTTCTGTTACAACCTTCTAGGAAGCGTTGAAGGTCAGGATTTACATTACAATTCAGAGTTTTAAATATATAGAGTACACAAGAGAGGATGTGCAGTGACTTAATATCTAACATATTCAGAGATTTGAGTCAGGGTACCGAGTGCTGTCTGGGGCCAGAGTTAGATATTGTTCTAAAAGCAGCTGTGTGTTGGGTAATTAGAGGACGTAAATGATTTTGGGTAGTAGAACCCCAAGCACAAATACCATAGTTGAGATAAGGATAGATGAGAGAGTAATAGAGCGTCACCAGGGCAGGGCGAGGAACATAATATCTGATCTTAGAAAGAATGCCAACAATTTCAGAATTTTTTTTCCTATATTTAGAATGTGTCCCTGGAAATTCAGCTTGTTATCGATGAGGACACCAAGGAATTTACCATCAACTTTACTATTGATTTGTATATTTTTATTCTTAAATTAATTTCATATGAGGATTTATTACCAAACAAAATATAGAAAGTTTTGTCAATGTTAAGGGTGAGTTTGTTAGCATTTAGCCTAAGATGGACTTTATTTAGTTCAGTATTTACAGTGACATTTAGAGCAAGAGGGTCAGGACTGGAGAAGATGAAAGTTGTGTCATCAGCAAATGGGATTGGTTTCAGGTGTTGAGAGGCATTTGGAAGGTCATTAATGTAGATGAGAAAGAGGAGAGGGCCAAGTATGCTGCCCTGAGGAACACCAATGTTTATAGGTAGTGTCGGAGAAATTTAATTATTCACAGAAACATACTGGAGCCTGTCAGTAAGGTAGGACTGAAGGTATTGCAGGGAGTGACCTCTGACTCCATAATGATGTAATTTAAGAAGAAGGTTTTGGTGGTTGACAGTGTCAAAAGCCTTACGTCGGTCCACAAATATCCCAACAGGTAACATATTTTTAGCAAGAGCTGCATGTATCAAGTTAATCATACTAATAAGTGCATAGTTAGTGCTTTTTTGGGTCTGAAGCCATATTGGCAAGAGCTTAGTATATTGTGTTTGGCTAGATAAGAGTAAAGTTGCTTGTAGATTAGTTTTTCAAATATTTTTGGCAAGTTTGGCAGAATTGATATAGGTCTGAAGTTGTTGACATCAGTGAGATCACTATATTTATGGACTGGGGTTACTCTCGCTTTTTTTAGAATATCTGGAAAAGTTTGGAGTTCAAGTGACTTGTTGTAGAGTAATGCAATGGCAGGGGCTAAAGATCTGGAAGCTTTTTTGTTGACTAGCGTTGGTATCTCCGCAAGGGCACTAGACTTGGTCTTAAGGGAAAGGATTACCTCATTTACATCAGTGGAATTAGCGGGCGTTAGGTACAGAGACTGTGGGTAGTTACCTGTAAGATAGTCCTGAACATTAGTACTGGAAGATGGAATATCATTAGCAAGGGATGACCCAATGGATGAGAAGAACCTATCGAATTCATTTGCAGCATCAGTGGATGAAAGCAGACCATCGTTATTGGACAGGATTATTGGTTTGTTATTTAAAATCTTTTTTGATCCCAATATTTGTGAAATTGTGCTCCATGTTTTTTGATGTTGCCCTTTGAGTAAATTTATCTTCGTAGTATTTAATTTTGGCTCTTCTAATTATTTTAGATAGCAATGATGAATAATTCTTTGAAAGTTCTTTGGAGACGACACCTAATCTATACTTCTTCTCAAGTTCATGTTTTTTATTAATAGATTTAAGCATCCCCTTTGTAAGCCATGGATTGTTTAGCCTTTTAGTTGTGACTTGTTTCGTTAGCATAGGACAGTGGGTGTTATAAAGGCTGAGAGTTTTTTGAAGAAATGATTGCACTGCTAGGTTGATGTCCTCTGTGGTACTTAATTCGGACTCCCAGTTGATATTAGCTGCAGCAGCTATAACATTGCCCATAGAAGTTTCATTGTACAACCTAAAGCTTATCTTCCTTATATCTAGAGGTGGTTTGTGAATGTTGGTTAGAAGAAATGTGGGTTAATGGTCTGTAGTGCTGTCAGTGATTATCCCTGAAGTAAGCGGAGAGGTTATGTTGGTCCAGATGTGATAAAGAGCTGTGGCAGTACTATCCGTGATTCTAGTAGGTCTAGTGATTAAGGGTATGAGGAAGCAGGAATTCATACAGTTGAGGAAACTAGCAGCAGGAGGGTTATCGGGCTTGCAAAGGTCAATGTTAAAGTCCCCAGAATTAATTAAGTGGTTTTTGTTCAGTCTGTTCTCTAGTATTAGATTTCTAAGGTTAGAGTTAAATTCTGTCACATCAGTGTTAGGAATTCTGTAGACTGCTCCCACAGTCAGGACAGCCTCGCCACCCTTGACTCTGAAACAGGCAAATATATACTCTTCACAAGTGTCTCTAGTTTTAATTACTTTTAAGCAAGTCAGTTCTTGGTGGTAGTAAAGAGAAGTACCACCGCCTCTTTGTACAGGACGACAGTTATGAATAGCTGAGTAGTTACGTATGTTGAAGAGTTGAGTAGTATCCTCTTTTAACCACGTTTCAGTAAATACAATAAAAGAGAATTTGTTGTCAACTGTTTGAATCAAGGCATTAACATCATCAAAGTGTTTGCTTAGAGATCTTACATTCAAGTTAATCACAGAGACATTGTGATTATGTGTTAATATATATTGTTGATATATTGATATATTAATAATATATTGCTAATATATTGAACTCCATACCCATCCTGTGGGTGGTAATGGACCCCATACCCATCCTGCGGGTGGAAGAGGACCCCATGCCCATCCTGTGGGTGGTAGTGACCCCATAGCAATTCTGTAGGCAGTAGTGCACCCCATACCCACCCTGTGGGCGGTATTGAACCCCATACCAATTCTGTGGGCAGTATTGGACCCCATACCCATCCTGAGGGTGGTATTGGACCCCATACCCATCCTGTGGGTGGTAGTGGACCCCATACCCATCCTGCAGGCGAACGTGGACCCCATACCCATCCTGTAGGTGGTAGTGACCCCATACCCATCCTGTGGGCGGTAATGCACCCCATACCAATCCTGTGGGCAGTAGTGGACCCCATGCCCATCCTATGGGTGGTAGGGACCCCATACCCATCCTGTGGGTGGTAGTGGTCCCCCATACCCATTCTGTGAGTGGGTATCGACCCAATTCCCATCATGTGGGCAGTAGTGGACCTCATATGTATCCTGTGGGGGGTAGTGGACCCCATACTCATTTTGTGGGTGGTAGTGGAGCATATACCCATCCTGTGGATGGACGTGGTCCCCATACCCACCCTTTGGGCGGTATTGAACCCCATACCAATTCTGTGGGCAGTATTGGACCCCATACCCATCCTTTTGGGTGGTAGTGGACACCATACTTATCATGTGGGCGCCATACTCATCTTGTGGGGCGTAATGGACCCAATACCCACCCTAAGGGCGGTAGTGGACCCCATACGCGTTCTATGTGTGGTAGGTAATCCCATACCCATCCTGTCGGCGGTAGTAGACGATATACTCATCCTGTCGATGGTAGTTATGCATATACCCATTCCGTGGACGGTACTGGACCCTCTTCTCATACTGCGGGCGGCAATGGAAGCCACACCCATCCAGTGGGCAGTAATAGACACAATTTTCATCCTGTGGGTGATTGCGGACCCCATACCAATCCTGTGGGAGGTATATTGGACGCCACACACATCCCTTGAGCGGAAGTGGAACATATACCCATCCAGTGGGCAGTAGTGGACCCCATAATCATCCTGTAGATGACAGTGGTCTTGAAACCCATCCTGTGAGCAGTAGTGGACCCCATACCCATCCCGCAGGTGGTAGTGGATCATATACACATCCTACAGTAGGTAGTAGACGCTATACCATCCTGTTTGCAGTAGTTTACCCCATAGACATTCCAACGTAAAATCGTTTTCTGTTGATGTTTCAACAATACATTCTTTATAGATTTTTAAAGCATAAACTAGTGTATATAATGTTGATTGCTGAAGCACTTTTATTTTATGTAATAAATTATAGTGCTTATTATAATTTACTAAGAACAACTAATATTTCTCAAAACAAAACTACGAGCCTTCAATAGGATGTAGTTGACCTGTAATATTCTAAGAGCATGGATAATAGTAGGTAAATTTCACAACCCACGTGGGACCTGAAAACTACAATTTTCATTATAATTGAACCAATCACGACTATTATCCTGTCTATGGCGATGGACGGGTTCTGTGAGACGTAAATTGGTACGTGAGGAAGAGTTTGGTCATTAAAAAAATATAACTGGGAATATATCACATATGTACTAATTCATAAGCAAAATATTGACTATAAGCAATAAGTCATATATGTGGTGTACTGTGCGAGAGCAGGTTGAGGATATACGTATAGGATTTATGGCACCATATCTGCCACACATATAGGATTTACGGTAGTATATCTGCCACACATATAGGATTTACGGTAGTATATCTGCCACACATATAGGATTTACGGTAGTATATCTGCCACACATATAGGATTTACGGTAGTATATCTGCCACACATATAATCATTTATAGTAGTAGGATACTTGTCATCTATCATCACTTGTATATACTCTATATAAATAAAAAAAATTATAAAAACCCAAAACATAGCACTATCCTGAATTTGTGCATCAGTAGTTTTATAGTATATGCCAACCCCTATAGACTAGAATTCTTAGACTGGAATCATACTGAGTAGTGTACAACTCTAGCCTAACTCATTATTACTAGCCAACCTACTTAGGTAGGATTACTAGTAGACTAGCATTGTACCAAGCAGTATAGCCTTGTCAACATTTATTTTTGTGCAAACCAAAGTCAGGGTAGGACATCATTATTTTGCACAAATTGTGTTTTTTCATATCCTATTATATTTACTGTATACATTTTGAGTGTTACTGAAGTGTCACTACCCATCCACAGCTGATAATGATGAGCTAAGCCTTGGAAAATCCTGTAGAGAAACCAATATACTACTCAAATATTAGCTATTTACTATTAGGTAGGTAAGCTAACCTCTACATGAGGTAGGATTAACATAGCCTAACTAAGGTTATTAGGCTATCTATAACCGTACTGGTTCCACGTACATATGAATCAGTACCCTAGTTATTTCACATCTAAGCTTAACTCAGCAAACTGTGCATCATTCAAAATGTCCTGCAACAGTGAATTGTATCATAGAACATACTTGCATCACAGAGGTCAAGCGACTCAACAGCTAGATAAGTGTAATCAGCTAGTTCAGTCAGGTGTCATAGCCAAAGTACTGAAAGACGGTATAGGAGCGGTTAAACAAACGTTGCAGAGAACAAATTAGGCTGCAAATAATTATCTCAGAGTCCTCATACAGCAGAATGCTGAGCCGGATCAGCTAGATACCTTCCATGCCAAGATGGAGAATTTTGAGGAGGGTGTACATAAACGTCTGGATGATCTGGACAATTATAAGGCTGAGCCTCGATACTGAGTTCATCCTTACACTGGATCAACAATAGAGGTTCAAACTTCATCTAAAACAGCTTCACTCAACACTACTTCAACAGAAACTGAACAGTTTTCTGAGAATTTATTCACGAATTCTATGGATACTGAAAACTCAGTGCATGAGGCTACTGAATCATTATGCCTCCCAAGTGTACCTAAGGGTGAAACTGAAACTGAATCAGTAGCTGAAGCTGAAACAAAGGCTAAAGCTGAATCAGTAACTTTGAATCAGAATAATGATGATCCTAAGGATAAAGAAAGGTCTATCATAAATTTCGTATGCCAGTTATTGGATATAGCTCATCAAGAGAATACCATCCTGAGTATGCAGGATATCATACAAGGTTTGCATTAAATCATGAAGAAGAGACAAGCAAACCAGGCATTTGTAGCCTACACCAAATCTACAGAAAATGTACCCACATCAGATTTCTTAAGTGAACCTCCTAAAGTGACACGGTCTTTAGGTAATACAGGTACTAATAATTCCTCTAGCAATCAGCGAGACCTAAGAGTATAACAAGTACTCCTATGAATCAAAACAAGCATATGCAAGCAGCAAAACCTTCACAACCTGTAGTTGCAGTTTCCCCTAAACCGGTGCTCCTTAAACAAGCTGTAGGTCGAGGGTTATGTGTGTTTTGTCATCAAGATCATTCCTCATATAAATGTACAAGTTATCCTAATAGAGACACCCGAACCAGACGACTCAAGCAGCAACACAGATGCAATAGGTGTCTGAAACCGCATAATGCAACCAGCTGTGAGATCCCATTGAACACATGCAATAGGTGTCGAAGAGGCCAGCATAATGCTGCACTGTGCAAGCATACTAAATCAAAGTATTCAAAACCCAGAGTGAGAGATAGAAAATCCACTCAAGTACAGTGCTGCAAGGTGCGAAAGAATAACAGCATGGATGCTCATCCAGTCAGCCCTTCTAAACCTGTAGTCCATTCGTCACCCAAAGTAGTGACTCTTGAATCTGCTACAGGAAGGAGATGCTGTCTAGTCTGCCAAGAGAATCATACCGTTTATCAGTGTCAAGCCTTTCCTGATCGCGTTACAAGGATAAAGCGCCTCAAGGAATTGCACAAGTGCACCAGGTGCTTGATGCAACATGATCCTAATACCTGCACCACCCCATTACACATACGTAACAGGTGCCACCAGGATCAACGCCTGGGGTGGGATGGGGGGGGTGTGAGTGGTGGCGGATGTGTTGGTTTTGGTATAGGGGTAGAAGCGTGTGTAGTGCCGCACAAACGTGTCACTACCCACTCGTATTCAGGATGATAAAGTTGTAATGGGGTGGGATCTGTGTTTGATCTGATGGAGAACTTAGGTTATTGTGTGTGTGTGTGGTTTCAAGACACCATGCTTAATGAGAGTGATTGCGTTCGACCTCTGGTCTACAAATGAACCAGAAATATTGGTATGTTCATTCTCCAAGCATATAACATGTGACTGTGGTGGAAGGCCTAGCACTGGATACACGCAACTCCTTCTGTACAGCAAAAAACTATCAACATTAACATTAACATGGAACAGCCTACCCGTCAACCTAGACTCGCCAGAAACAGTCATCTCCTCCTTCACCTATTGTGTGTGTGTGTGTGTATTCACATAGTTGTGCTTTCAGGGGTTGAGCTCTGCTCTTTCGGCCCGCCTCTCAACTGTCAATTAACTGTTACTAACTACTGCTATTATTTTTTCCCCACACCACACACACACACACACACACACACACACACACACACACACACACACACATGGGAAGAAGATTGTAATCTTGATACTCTACAATCCCCCACCAAACAGTAGAAGGCCCAGGCAGGAGTACGAGGACAGCAACAAGACATGTATGGATGAACTGCAGAGGGCAGCAACTTTAGCGCATAGAATGAGAGCGAAGCTGCTGGTCATGGGGGACCTAAATCACGGAGAGATAGATTGGGAAACAAAGAATCCCCATGGCGGGGAGGAGACCTGGGGAGCGAAGCTGGTAGACGTTATTGACAGGAATTTCCTAACACAGCATGTGAAAGAAGATACTAGGGAAAGAGGAGGGGATACGCCCAGCCTATTAGATCTCATTATCACTCAGAATGTAGAAGACATCGAGCAGTTGGAACATGAAATACCACTAGGAGCTAGTGACCATTGTGTCCTAGCCTTTGACTACATGATGGAGCTTAAAATTGTGACGAAAGGACAAGAGGTCCGGGAAAGGAGACTTGATTACAGAAAAGGGGACTACAGAAGGATAAGGGACTACCTGGGAGAAGTGCAGTGGGAGGAAGAACTTAGAGGAAAAACAGTGCAAGGTATGATGAACCAAGTCATATTGAAATGCAAGGAGGCTGAAGATAGATTTATTCCAACAATAAAGGAAAAAAGCAGGAGGGAATATAATAACCCATGGTTTAATAGACAGTGTCAGGAAGCAAAGGTGAGAAGCAGGAGGGAGTGGAGGAAGTACAGAAGACAAAGGACAGAGGACAACAGGATTAGATGTAACAGAGCTAGGAATGATTACATTAACATAAGGCGAGTGTCGGAAAGAAATTATGAGAACGATATTGCAGTCAAAGCGAAAAAGCAACCAAAATTACTACATAGCCATATAAGAAGGAAGATGTCGGTAAATGACCAAGTGACAAGACTGAGGAAAACAGAAGGGGCATATACAGAAAGCGACAAGGAAATCTGCGAGGTACTGAATGCAAAATTCCATGGAGTGTTCACTACCGAGCCTGAGCAGCTCCCATTGTTAGAAGAGATTACCCAAGATGAAAGACTATCAGATATAGAGGTGACAGCAGAGGATGTAATGAAACAGTTGACAACACTGGATGCAAATAAAGCTGTTGGACCAGACAAAGTATCACCGTGGATACTTAAAGAGGCAGCGCAGGCTCTCAGCGTGCCTCTGGCAATGATCTTCAATGAGTCACTTATGTCGGGAGAATTGCCCAGTTGCTGGAAGGAGGCAAATGTCGTACCGATTTTCAAAAAGGGGGATAGGGAGGAGGCACTTAACTACAGACCCGTATCACTGACAAGCATCCCCTGCAAAATACTTGAAAGAATAATTAGGCTAAGACTTGTTGAGCACCTGGAGAGCATTGGGTTTGTAAACAAGCACCAACATGGGTTCTGGACAGGGAAATCATGCCTAACAAACCTTTTAGAATTCTATGATAAAGTAACAAGGATAAGGCAGGACAGAGAAGGCTGGGCAGACTGCATATTTCTTGACTGCCAAAAGGCCTTTGATACGGTACCGCACATGAGACTGCTATACAAACTTGAGAGGCAGGCAGGAGTAAGCGGAAAGGCCCTAGTATGGGTGAAGAACTACCTAACAGGAAGGAGCCAGAGGGTAATGGTAAGGGGCGAAAAGTCGGACTGGCGAACAGTAACAAGTGGAGTACGTCAAGGATCGGTGCTGGGACCAATCCTCTTTCTAATTTACGTAAATGATATGTTTACAGGAGTGGAGTCATACATGTCAATGTTTGCAGATGACGCAAAATTAATGAGAAGAGTTGTGACAGACGAGGATTGTAGGATCCTCCAAGAGGACTTAAACAGGCTGCAGAGATGGTCAGAGAAATGGCTACTGGAGTTTAACACCAGTAAATGTAAAGTTATGGAAATTGGATCAGGTGACAGGAGACCAAAGGGACAGTACACAATGAAGGGGAACAGCCTACCTGTAACGATTCGAGAAAGAGACCTGGGAGTGGATGTGACACCTAATCTAACTCCTGAGGCACATATAAATAGGATAACGACAGCAGCGTACTCTACACTGGCGAAAATTAGAACTTCATTCAGAAACCTAAATGAGGAAGCTTTTAGGGCGCTTTACACTGCCTACGTGAGACCCGTCTTAGAGTATGCCGCGCCATCATGGAGCCCCCACCTGAAGAAACACATAAAGAAACTGGAGAAGGTTCAGAGGTTTGCGACGAGGCTTGTCCCAGAGCTACGAGGGATGGGATATGAAGAGCGGCTGAAGGAACTGAACCTTACGACACTAGAGAAAAGAAGGGAGAGAGGAGATATGATAGGGACATATAAAATACTCAGGGGAATTGACAAAGTGGAAATAGATCAAATGTTCACACGTAATAATAACAGAACGAGGGGACATGGGTGGAAACTGGAAACTCAGATGAGTCACAGAGATGTTAGGAAGTTTTCTTTTAGCGTGAGAGTAGTAGAAAAATGGAATGCACTTGGGGAACAGGTTGTGGAAGCAAATACTATTCATACTTTTAAAACTAGGTATGATAGGGAAATGGGACAGGAGTCATTGCTGTAAACAACCGATAGCTAGAAGGGCGGGATCCAAGAGTCAATGCTCGATCCTGCAAGCACATATAGGTGAGTACATATAGGTGAGTACACACACACACACACACACACACACACACCCAGGAAGCAGCCAGTGACAGCTGACTAACTCCCAGGTACCTATTTACTGCTAGGTAACAGGGGCATAGGGTGAAAGAAACTCTGTCCATAGTTTCTCGCCGGCGCCCGGGATCGAACCCAGGACCACAAGATCACGCGTCTAGCGTGCTGTCCGCTCAGCCGCCGGCGCCTGTGTGTGTGTGTGTACTCACCTAATTGTGCTTGTGGGGGTTGAGCTCTGGCTCTTTGGTCCCGTCTCTCAACCGTCAATCAACAGGTTCCTGAGCCTAATGGGCTCTATCATATCTACACTTGAAACTGTGTATGGAGTCAGCCTCCACCACATCACTTCCTAATGCATTCCATTTGCCAACCACTCTGACACTAAAAAAGTTCTTTCTAATATCTCTGTGGCTCATTTGGCCGCTCAGTTTCCACCTGTGTCCCCTAGTGCGTGTGTCCCTTGTGTTAAATAGCCTGTCTTTATCTACCCTATCAATTCCCTTTAGAATCTTGAATGTGGTGATCATGTCCCCCCAACTCTTGTCTTCCAACGAAGTGAGGTTTAATTCCCGTAGTCTCTCCTCGTAGCTCATACCTCTCAGCTCGGGTACTAGTCTGGTGGCAAACCTTTGAACCTTTTCCAGTTTAGTCTTATCCTTGACTGGATATGGACTCCATGCTGGGGCTGCATACTCCAGGATTGGCCTGACATATGTGGTATACAAAGTTCTGAATGATTCTTTACACAAGTTTCTGAATGCCGTTCGTATGTGGGCCAGTCTGGCATATGCCGCTGATGTTATCCTCTTGATATGTGCTGCAGGAGACAGGTCTGGCGTGATATCAACTCCCAAGTCTTTTTCTTTCTCTGACTCCTGCAGACTCCTGCTGACTCCTACATACACACATGTATGTATGTATGCATGCATGTATGATGTATGTATGAATGTATGCATGTATGTATGTATGTATGTATGTATGTATGTATGTATGTATGTATGTATGTATGTATGTATGTATGTACTCACCTAATTGTGCTTGCGAGGGTTGAGCTCTGGCTCTTCGGTCCCGCCTCTCAACTGTCAATCAATGGGTGTACAGGTTCCTGAGCCTATTGGGTTCTATCATATCTACACTTGAAACTGTGTATGGCACAGTATAGCACAGTTCATACACAGTCAACTGTGTATGAAACAGCCTCCATCACATCACTTCCTAATGCATAATGGATCATGTTGCATCAAGCACCTGGTGCATTTGTGCAATTCCTTGAGGCGCTTTATCCTAGTATTTATCCTTTATCCTAGACCGGGAGCCGGTCGGCCGAGCGGACAGCACGCTGGACTTATGATCCTGTGGTCCCGGGTTCGATCCCGGGCGCCGGCGAGAAACAATGGGCAGAGTTTCTTTCACCCTATGCCCCTGTTACCTAGCAGTAAAATAGGTACCTGGGTGTTAGTCAGCTGTCACGGGCTGCTTCCTGGGAGTGGAGGCCTGGTCGAGGACCGGGCTGCGGGGACACTAAAGCCCCGAAATCATCTCAAGATAACCTCAAGATAGTAAAGCGATCAGGAAAGGCTTGACACTGATAAACGGTAGGTATGTATGTATGTACTCACCTATTTGTACTCACCTATTTGTGCTTACGGGGTTTGAGCTCTGGCTCTTTGGTCCCGCCTCTCAACTGTCAATCAACTGATGTACAGGTTCCTGAGACTATTGGGCTCTATCATATCTACACTTGAAACTGTGTTTGGAGTCAGCCTCCACCACATCACTGTCTAATTCCAAGTTCCAAGTTCCATTGAACCCTAGAACAGGTAAGCTGGGGATGGAAGGCTGGGACGAGGCTGGGGCGAGGATGCGGAAAGCTTGGACAGGGAACAGGTTACGAGTCGGAAGATGGAGATACAGATCGGTGGCCCAACCACCGTGTATAAGACTTGCAGCTGACGCTGTGGCTTGGTGGTAGGGTGGATTTCTCTTGGTTGTTCGCAGATGTGTTTTGCAGGAGGCCGGGCAGATCGTCCGCTGGTCTTGATCTTGTGTCAAGTTCATCATCATCTTGTGCTTCTTCTTCGACTGTGCCTTGCTGCGCATTGACATGACCATTCTGTCGTTGGCGACCAGCGTGGAGATCTCCATGAGAAGATCTTGGATATCGTAGGCGTTGAATTGCTGGTGTGTCGATGGTGCTCCTACTGAGATTTCCTTGTCTGAAGAGTCTGAGGCGTCGTCTGTAGCCGGTGGATTTGACATCTGTTGCACCATCCGGGCGAGACCCTAGTGTCTTGTGGTCGCAGATGCAACTGCACTGGGAGCGAGGGTAGAGGCGTTAGTAGGTGAGGAGAGTACTTCGGCGAGCACGGTGGCCGAGATAGTGATGGTAGAAACGTAGGTAGTTGGAGATAAAGGTGTCACTGTTTGTGCAGACTGGTTCGTAGTTGGTGTTGGAGTTTGGGTGGCGATCGTACTCATGGATGTCCGTATAATCGTCTCTGAGGTGAAAGTGGAGGCGGCGAGGCTGGCTTCAGGAGTGATGATTGGGTCCAGGCCATTGGCAAGGTACACTGAACTTCAGTTCGTCACTGAACTGTTAAGTTCAGTGACGACCTGGCGGTTATCTGATCCGGCGAGCCTTTCATCTAGGAGAATCAGACCAGGAATAATGATGTCGTGGGAAGCGAAGGGCTAGAAGGGTGCTGATTGGTAGAGTTCCCCAGTGGGAAGGCCGCGTTGTCTGGTGTGTGGGACCCCTGTTTGGTAGAACTGGGAAGTCTTCTGGTTGGTCGGCGAGAGCTGAGGTGGAGGAGGTGGTGATGGAGGCGTCGGCGGTGGTAGAGGAGGTTTTTCCCTGTCTTGAGGTTATCTTGAGATGATTTGGGAGTTTAGCGTCCCCGCGGTCTGGTCCTCGACTAGGCCTCCTTTTTGTTACCCCCCCCCCCCCCCCCCCCGCCAGGAAGCAGCCCGTAGCAGCTGTCAAACTCCCAGGTATCTATTTACTGTTAGATAACAGGGGCATCAGGGTGAAAGAAACATTTTGCCCATTTGTCTCCGCCTCCACCGGGTATCGAACTCGGAACCTCAGGACTACGAATCCAAAGCGCTGTCCACCCAGCTGTCAGGCTCCCTATAGGCACCAGGCTCAGATTTCTTGAGTTCGGGCTGTTGCTGGCTGATTTCCTATGTACAGGGACAGTGTTACACCCCAAACATCTTGGTAGCAGAAGTAAAACACAACTGTCTATATGACAATATTAATTTACTGTATGATGGGGAACAAAAGCACACAACATGCTACAAAATAATCGTCCAGAAATATCTTTATAACACAATGGGGTGAAATAACAACTCTAAGCACTGATCACTGACAATATTATACAAGATAGATGGCATATAATATGAATAACTGTCTGACCAGACTGAATAACAAACACATTGAACATAAACAGTAACCAAACAGACTTGTCTAAGCAACACGCCCAGCCAACTCCATCCACCAGAAACTACTAACGCATCACAAGCCTCGACGCGTGGCGTCCACACAGTTACCAAAATATATCACATTCGAATTCATTCCGACACTGAAATACTGAGAATAATCACTCCGAACACAAATATAAACATTATTATGTACACTTAGCATAATACAGAAAACTAATTAATATAAAAAGAATACAAAGAAATAATTACAGGACTGGTCAGTGATGTAAACTTGGTCACGATGCGCGCACCACTGCTGGTGAGAAACTTCCTTATATGGTCGTGTCCACCAGGAGACGCCATACTCACTCCTGTCAATCATGATACACCCACAAGATATATAAAAGAATACTATCACTATTGACACATGACAGCATGACACAAGTACATAACAAAATACTCATATAGTAAACATAATAGTGTGCAATTTCGTCCTACCAATAAACTGAGTGGTGAAAATATGTAATTATTTCTTTCTTAGTAAGAATCATGTAATTATCTGATTCGTAACAGACAGTGGAAGGAAATCGCGGGGTAGACACCTTTACAAAGCAGGCAGCATCGAAAGTCTGACTTGAAATCTGCATAGTGAGGGTCCTTGGCACAGAGGCTGCATTTCTGAGTGGACTGCTGACCCTTGTTGGTGGAGTGAAAGGACTTTTAGCACCTGAAGCACTGTTGAATCTCGTAGATAAGTTCCTTTTTAACTCGGTAAGGTGGTACTTTGATGCTAAGGCATTTGAGTCCATGTGTGGAGGCTGCGTGTCTCCGGCTAGTGAGATGAGGTGAGTTTCAAGGTTGGGAGCTTGAGTTTCTTCATATTGTCGACCTTTTTTCGAGACTCTATGCTGGCAAAGATGTCTTGAATTGGGTTGTCCGTGAACCACTGGCTGGTCTCGTTGATAAAGACCGTTCTTGCGGCCCTGAATTGGCGTGGGAGATGGGTTTTGAGGTTTGATTTGCGTGAGGTCATGGCGGTCGGGCATGAGCCTTTCCAGGTCCTCCTTGCTCTCGAAGTAGAGTACATAGTCTGTTCCTTGATGGCTGATGTCGACGGGCGTAAAGCCTGCAAGATTTTTTGGAGATCCTCAGGAGGTCGTTCATGTCGAATACATGGCCGTCGAGTGGGGTAAGCCAGACCTTGAAGCGCTTGTGACGCATTGTAGTGCAAGCAGCGCCCAACGTTCAGCTGACACCCCCCTCAACTGGTCGCTGTGCCGATGGATGAACGTTGGTATGTGAAAGGTGATCTAATGGACAATACACATAACTGGAGAAGGCCTTCCATCACTTCCCGATATAAGAAACCAAGATGGGAGTGGGGCTGTCCTTTTTTAGTAAAGCGTCAGCTTATTCTGAATGAGCGTTCATTTAGGCCCCTTAACTCGACGTTTGGTTCATCCTACAGCGCCAGTTCTGCTTACCAAAAATGGCCCACTAGATACTCAGATTAGTCGCCGAAGCTTCAGCGTTCAAGCAAGCTCCGCATCTCACCCAGTGTCTGGATCTTGTGATCTGTGATGATGTTCATGCTATTGTTCACTTTACTATACCATCAAGGACTCGAACCAACGTCTGAAATACGATGACGTCACTGTAGTCACCCGGCAAACACTGCTCATTACTAGGACAGTCACACACGATGACGTCACAATAACCGGACATATCTTTGAGAACATCTTTAGAGCAGAACGGTGGGCTCGAACACACGTCTTTGTTCAACCCAGATGCGTTCCTTAACCCACAGACCAAGATATGCTGAAGATTACTCTAAGAATTTAGAGGTACCAAGGTGATGCCAAATCTAGAATATCCTAGATATTCTAGGATAAAATCTAGAATATCCAAATCCAGAATATCCAAGGGAGCCGGTCGGCCGAGCGGACAGCACGCTGGACTTGTGATCCTGTGGTCCTGGGTTCGATCCCAGGCACCGGCGAGAAACAATGGGCAGAGTTTCTTTCACCCTATGCCCCTGTTACCTAGCAGTAAAATAGGTACCTGGGTGTTAGTCAGCTGTCACGGGCTGCTTACTGGGGGTGGAGGCCTGGCCGAGGACCGGGCCGCGGGGACACTAAAAAGCCCCGAAATCATCTGAAGATAACCTCGAGATAACCTCTTAGAAGTAGCTGCCTAGCAATCAACTGACTTTTATTTTAATTTGTACAATAAATAATAGTTTTATGTGTTAATGTTACTAAATATTTTGCCGTGAATATAGGTTTCAAATTATCTGAGATATATATTCGGTGGTTGCAAGATCATATCTAAAAAATCACATGGTCATCAGAGGGCTTGCTGAAGAGTGGAAGGCACTGGTGTTGGTTGACGAAGGAGCAACGTACTCTAAGAGAGAGGCGACGGACCCGTCGCGCGCGAGGCCTGAGCCAGCACTGCTGAAGGTCTTCTGGGGCGATGCTAGGACCACCTGTCGTGCACTGCTCCTTGACCTCACCGCTAGCAGTAACAATACTCCCCACCAACCATCCAGGTACTGTTCATGGTGCAACACTCCCCACCCACCATCCAGGAACCGTTCATGGTGCAACACTCCCCACCCACCATCCAGGAACCGTTCATGGTGCAACACTCCCAACCCACAAGCAGTGGTACTGTTAACACTGCAACACTCCCCACTCACCATCCAGGCACTGTTCAAGATGCAACTTTCCCCATACACCAGGTAGGGACTGTACATGGTGCAACATTTCCTACCCACCACCCAGGTACTGTTTACACTGTAACACTCTCAACCCACCATCCTGGTAATGTTAATGCCGCAACACTCACCACCCACTATCTTCGTATTGTTGACACTGCAACACTCCCCACCCACCATCCTATTATTGTTCACACTGCAACACTCCCCACCCACCATCCTGTTACTGTTCATGTTGCAACACTCCCCACCCACCATCCTGGTACTGTTCATGTTGCAACACTCCCCACCCACCATCCTGGTACTGTTCATGTTGCAACACTCCCCACCCACCATCCTGGTACTGTTCATGTTGCAACACTCCCCACCCACCATCCTGGTACTGTTCATGATGCAACACTCCCCACCCACCATCCTGGTACTGTTCATAATGCAACACTCCCCACCCACCATCCTGGTACTGTTCATGTTGCAACACTCCCCACCCACCATCCTGGTACTGTTCATGATGCAACACTCCCCACCCACCATCCTGGTACTGTTCATAATGCAACACTCCCCACCCACCATCCTGGTACTGTTCATGTTGCAACACTCCCCACCCACCATCCTGGTACTGTTCATGATGCAACACTCCCCACCCACCATCCTGGTACTGTTCATAATGCAACACTCCCCACCAACCATCCTGGTACAGTTTGCACTACAACACTCCCCACCCAGTGTTGAGCCGGTCGGCCGAGCGGACAGCACGCTGGATTTGTGATCCTGTGGTTCTGGGTACGATCCCGGGCGCCGGAGAGAAACAATGAGCAGAGTTTCTTTCACCCTATGCCCCTGTTACCTAGCAGTAAAAAAGGTACCTGGGTGTTAGTCAGCTGTCACGGGCTGCTTCCTGGGGGTGGAGGCCTGGTCGAGGACCGGGCCGCGGGGACACTAAAGCCCCGAAATCATCTCAAGATAACTTCAAGATAACCCACCATCCATGTACTGTTCATGGTGCAACACTCCTCACAAACAATCCTGGTACTTTTCATAATGCAAAACTCACCACCGTCCATCCGGGTACTGTTTTTGATGCAACACTCCCCACCCACCATCCTTGTACTGTTCACACTGGAACACTCCCCACTCATCATCCTGGTACTGTTCGAGCTGCAAGACTTCCCACCTACCATCCCACCTAATACAATAATATATTGTATTAGCACTGTCTAGTACCAGGATAATACATCCTGGTACTGTTCATGGTGCTACAATCCCCTCTCACAATCCGGGTACTCTTCACAATGCAATACTCACCACCACCATCCTGGTACTGTTCATGCTGCAACACTTCCCTCCCGGTATCCTGGTACTGTTTACACTGCAACACTTCCCACCCTGTAGGTCGGCCGAGCAGTAGGGGAGCCGGTCGGTCGAGCGGACAGCACGCTAGACTTGTGATCCTGGGTTTGATCCCAGGCGCCGGCGAGAAACAATGGGTAGAGTTTCTTTCACCCCATGCTCCTGTTACCTAACAGTAAAATAGGTACCTGGGTGTAAGTCAGCTGTCACAGGCTACTTCCTGGAGGTGGAGGCCTGGTCGAGGACCGGGCCGAGGGGACACTAAAAAGCCCCGAAATCCTCTCAAGATAACCCTACCATCCTGGTACTGTTCATGATGCAACACTCCCCACCCTACCATTCTGGTACTGTTCATGATGCAACACTCCCCACCAACCATCCTGGTCAGCAATGAGTCAAAATTGTAGAGGAGCAGGCAGGATGTATTCATCCTCCTGTTTGACATAGGCCTAGGCCTAAGGTCTGGTCTTCAGTGCGCCAAATAGGTCAGCTACAGCGGCACTAAGTGTGCACCGCCCCTCCTACCAACTGTGGTAGGCCCTGGATGTGTGGATTGGCCAGAAATTAAGGCAGTAATTGTCAATGTGGCAATATCGAGGCTTGGTGAGGGGAGAGTTGTGAGGTAGGTTGGGCCGCCTCGCGGTACCTGAAGCCTCGGGCACCCGGCGTGTGAAAAATAGTCTTTGTGCCCTCCCTACCCAAGGTCGCGGTTTGTGTGAGCGACTAGTGTGTTTACAGAGAGACTGCCAGGACACCCCATATAGTGCCCCTACACTACGTGTGAGTGTAAACCTTGTGCCTTGTAGGTGTCTATATGTACATATGTGTGTGTAGGTTAGAGTGCAGTGTTGAAGACATACCACCTAACAACACATGAAGTGAGCCGCAGCAAATAGATGGTTGACACGAGGAGTAAGACTTTATGACAAGTGACTTTGGCTGGTGTGCCCGTGTTACGAACCCGGATCCAGCGTCCGATCCCGGAGCAGTCACGACCGCGCCATCTGTGGGTCAGCTCCCGAAACCCCCACCAAATGGACGACGACACCTGGAGAGGGCGACGTGTACTAGCTACGAGGGTCAGTTTCCAGTCCCGTTCAGCACTCTACACCGCCGCTGCTGACCTCTGGTGAGGTGGTGCTCGGACACCAGCGCCATCTATGGAGTGGATAGGTGGGCGTTTGTGTCTGAGCCCGTAAGTGAGGTGCCTTAGTGTGTCCCAGTTATTGATGACGTGTCTGCTTACAGAGTCGACCTGGGACTACTGTGATGAGAGTTGAGTCAGTCTACCCGAGGCAGCCAGTCTCCGAACCTTGAGCTTTGCTGCAGCAGTTGTGAAGTCGTCCCCCGGAAGAACACTGTGGTGTGTTACCCTGCCAGTGGAGTGGCAGTTGAAAGGATCGTCGTTCCCGGGACCGATTGCTGGAGACGTTTATCCACTGGGGTATTGAGGACAGGAGAGTGATTTGTGATATCACACGAGGCTCCTGTCCAGGGCGTTCCCCTTAATTCGTTCGTGGAGTGGCCTGACCAGCCTTGCTGTTCCGGAACCTGCCAGCACACCAGCTGGCAGGTTCCGGAACAGGCAAATCTTCCGGCAAATCTTCTGTTCTTCCGGGGGGTCGTCCCCCCGGAAGAACACTGTGGTGTGTTAGCCTGCCAGTGGAGTGGCAGTAAGAGGATTTACCCGGGACCGACTGTTGGAGACGATCATCCACTGGGGTATTGAGGACAGGAGGGTGATTTGTGATATCACACGAGGCTCCTGTCTAGGGCGTTCCCCTTTTATCGTTCGTGGAGTGGCCGTACCAGCCTTGGTGGCTCAGAACCTGCCAGCAGACCAGCTGGACGTGTGGTTGACGGCCTCCACGACGGTGCCCCCAGTGGACCTGTGTTTTGGCTGACCTGTGGCCAGGGTAGGCTCAACTTCTTTGGATATTTCATTGTGTGGCCACGAAGAAGCACCAAGGACTCAGCACCGAGAGTTGTGGCACCAGCGTCTTCAGCAGAAGACAACGATTATGGATTAATCCCCTTGTCTAGTATTAATACCCCTCCCCCTTGTGCACTCATTTATTTTATATATTTAAACGGTGATGGTAATAATTATAATATTAAGTTCTTAACTTTCTTTCCCTACTCCCTTTTAAGTTACTTGCGTCACGGATCTCATCCCTTGATAGCCACTACTGGCTTGGGAACGGATACATATATCTTCCTCTAACAACATCAGAGTAAGGACCCCGTTGCGTCCCGAGAGGGCCGTAACATAATTGGCATCCCCAGCGGGATCCGTCTCCTTGTTAAGTATGTTTGACAGGGGTGGTAAAGTGGCGTAATCCCTGTATATAATTCCCCCTGTGTGAGACGATTGTGACGTTATACGTCCTGTGCGGTGCTCAAGAGTGACTAAGTGCGATATTGTGCAGTGTGATGCTCGCTGTGATTAAGCGATTAGGTGCAATATTGACTAATGCGGTGCTCAGTGATTCAGTGTAATATTGTAGAGCGAAGTGTTCGCTTGGATTCAGCGCAATATTGGGTAGTGCGGTGCCCGAAGTGATTACGTGCAATATTGGCAAGTGCACTGTTTGGTGCGATAAAGTGCAATATTGACGTAGAACAGTGCTCGGTGCGTTAAGTGCTAACGTGAAAGCGGTGTGTTAAGTGCTAGTTGAGTGTTCCATCTGTGACAATGGCAGAAAAAGCTACCATCGATGATCTGGACGATGTTCAGGCTTTTCTGAACAGAGTGGACTGTCTTGCCAGATTAAAATATCTGAGCAAACCAGAGCTTGTACTAGTGAGCGCCTACCTGGAGATCAAGATCCGTGCCAGTGATTCCCGTGTGGAGATCTTGTCCAAGGTTCACCGGCACCTGAAGGCAGAAGAGAAACAGGAAGGCGAGACTCCTAGTACAAGGGAAGGTGAGGAAATAGCTTCCACAGAAAAGGAAGATAAGGGCAGTGACATTGACAGTGATGCAGGTGAGCTTAATATCAGCTTCCTAACAGTCAAAATGCGTGCCCTAGAGATCAATCGCGAGATAGAGTGGAAGAAGTTAGAATTAGAACGAGAATTAAAAGATAGAGATGGAGATGAAAGATAAGGAAATGGCGATGAGGCGTTTAGAATTGGAAGAAAGGAAAGAAGAACGAGAAAGAGAAGAGAAACGAGAAAGAGAAGAACGAGAAAGAGAAGAGAGACGAGAAAGAGAAAGAGAAGAGAGACGAGAAAGAGAAAGAGAAGAACGAGAAAGAGAAGAGAGACGAGAGAGAGAAGAACGAGAAAGAGAAGAGAAACGAGAGAGAGAAGAACGAGAAAGAGAAAGAGAAGAGCGAGAGAGAGAAGAGAAACGAGAAAGAGAACAGCGAGAGAGAGAGGAAAACGAAAGACAGAGACAACATGAACTAGAAGTATTACGATTAGGCGGTGGTCGGAGGCCAACAACGGACACCAGCGGTTTCGATCCGGTAAGGAACATCAAAATGGTCCCCAAATTCAATGAGAGGGAAGTTTTAAAGTTCTTTGCAGCCTTCGAGAAAGTCGCTGCCTCTTTGGAGTGGCCAAGGGAGAATTGGGCCATCATGATACAGTCAGTCTTGACTGGGAAGAGGGAAGTTTTAAAGTTCTTTGCAGCCTTCGAGAAAGTCGCTGCCTCTTTGGAGTGGCCAAGGGAGAATTGGGCCATCATGATACAGTCAGTCTTGACTGGGAAGGCCCAAATCGCCTACTCTACGTTATCCCTTGACGACTCCGGCGATTACGACAAGGTGAAGAAGGTTGTGCTCATGGCGTACCAATTGGTACCTGAGGCGTATAGGCAAAAGTTCAGAAACCTGAAGAAGACCTCAGAGCACACTTTCACCGAATTCGCTACAATCAAGGAGCGACTTTTTCAAGAATGGTGTGCCTCTCGGAAAGTGGAGACCAAGGAAGACCTTGAGCAGCTGATCCTGCTCGAGGACTTCAAGGATTGTTTGTCTGGAGACCTCAAGACATACTTAGAAGAGCAGCAGGTAGAGACCTTGAGTGCAGCAGCCACCATGGCTGAGGAATACATCCTGACTCATAGGCCATCTGCTAAGTACGTCCCAAGGAATTACCAGCGCCGGTTCGACAGACCTCATGATGAAGAGGAAAGACCCATCCCACAAAGTGCTAAGAAGACGCCCCCAAGTAGCCCTCGAAGAACAAGTCCTAGCAGTCCGAAACACCGGAGCCCGAGGAGGAATATGGTGTGCTGGACTTGTGGGCAGAAAGGGCATATAGCTGCTAGGTGCCGAGGCAGAAGAGGTGGCAGCGCACGTAGGGAGGTGATGTTGATGAGCTGTGTAATATCACCAGCAGGAAGCCAGTCGACGACGACGCAGGAAGAACCCAGATTGTTTTCCCCTCACACTTCAGGCGGGTATGTATCGAGTGATCATACTGGTAGATCAGTTGTAGTGCTCAGAGATAGTGGAGCAGCCCAGTCCCTGATCGTGAAGAGCTCGTTACCCGAGGGAGTAAGTGTGGTTGGGAGACCAGAGGTTGTCCTGGTTGGGTTTCCTAGGACGCAGTACATCGCCCCCTTAGTGCCAGTACATCTTGACTCGCCTTATTTCAGCGGCACATGTGAGTTGGCAGTAGTCGATACCCTCCCTGTGGCTGGGATTGACGTGGTACTAGCCAACGACTTGGTGACCGATTGGAGCACCAATCATCCCAAGATAGCGGACGAGTCAGCCAGAACAGCAAGGTCTGAGGTAACGACGGGCCATGGTAATGTCCAGGTAGAGACAGACCCGGATTTGAACATGTCTAATTTGTCCTCTCATCCGCAGATCGACAGTATTCTAACAGTGTCTCCTAATTCTCTCGACAAGGAACATGAGGTTACGATGGCAGAAGTACCCGAGCAAGAAGAGAGGCCTTGTGTGCAAGCACCCACGGATACCGAAGAGTCTGGAGTGAAGGCACCTGTGTACTTGCAGCCTGGCAAAGTATAATGTATGCTGAACCGGCCAGAGATTTCCCAGACGTCGGAGGAATGTGAGGTATGTGCAAAGGTTCTAGTGCCCTCTTTGGTCCAAACCAGGCTAATGGATATAGCCGGTTATGGTCATGAAAGGCTCGGGAAGCTTATCCCTCAATTGGCCCCATGTTTCTTAGCGATATTTTGTTTGATGCTCGTATGTGTTCCCAGTGTTCTCAGTAAAGATCAGTGGACGACCCAAAGGATGATGGCTCCCTTGAACATCGCGAAGAGGTCCCAGGGATTGGAGATTTGTACTGCAAGTGTTGCAGTTGAAGAAGGGACCTGGAAGGTAATGGTAGATACAGGAGGTACGAGAAATGATAATATGAGTGACTGTTTCCGACAGGTTGACACCCCCCGCGTGATTGCTGAGCCTCAATACAGCGTTATACGGAACGTTGGTCGACCTGACGTGGGCAGAGCGAATGCCATCTGCGACGTACGAACAGCCCCGTTGGGACTAGGTGTGGACCTAGTAGAGTATGCTGTAAGTACTGTTTTACCCGCAGTCGCTGTCACTCTGAATTATCAGACTCCTGTATTCCAGGTTCCTGTCTCCCTGAAGGACTACCGGACCGGCACCAGAAATGCCGTCTGTGACCAGCCATCATCGGTGCCACGACATAGGGAAGTGTCGAGTCACCCCAGATCGTGTCTACACGGATCCTTACTAGAGAGGTGTGAGATGATGCCTCTGCTTGACATCGCAGTGGGGACGTGGAAGATTACGTCAGGCAGGTCATCGCCTGCCATTTTCAAGTTCCCTTTGTGCCAGGGTTTCTCAGTAGAAAAGTTCTGTGGACAAGACAGCCTCATCACTCCAGTTCATAGTATAAGTAAGTCCATTTGGAGATGTGTCGCCATACTAATTTGGTTTGTGTCTCTTTTTATAGAACCCCAAACCAAATTCTTTTTGGTGGGGAGGTGTTACGAACCCGGATCCAGCGTCCGATCCCGGAGCAGTCACGACCGCGCCATCTGTGGGTCAGCTCCCGAAACCCCCACCAAATGGACGACGACACCTGGAGAGGGCGACATGTACTAGCTACGAGGGTCAGTTTCCAGTCCCGTTCAGCACTCTACACCGCCGCTGCTGACCTCTGGTGAGGTGGTGCTCGGACACCAGCGCCATCTATGGAGTGGATAGGTGGGCGTTTGTGTCTGAGCCCGTAAGTGAGGTGCCTTAGTGTGTCCCAGTTATTGATGACGTGTCTGCTTACAGAGTCGACCTGGGACTACTGTGATGAGAGTTGAGTCAGTCTACCCGAGGCAGCCAGTCTCCATACCTTGAACGTTGCTGCAGCTGTTGTGAAGTCGTCCCCCCGGAAGAACATTGTGGTGTGTTAGCCTGCCAGTGGAGTGGCAGTAAGAGGATTTACCCGGGACCGACTGTTGGAGACGATCATCCACTGGGGTATTGAGGACAGGAGGGTGATTTGTGATATCACACGAGGCTCCTGTCTAGGGCGTTCCCCTTTTATCGTTCGTGGAGTGGCTGTACCAGCCTTGGTGGCTCAGAACCTGCCAGCAGACCAGCTGGACGTGTGGTTGACGGCCTCCATGACGGTGCCCCCAGTGGACCTGTGTTTTGGCTGACCTGTGGCCAGGGTAGGCTCAACTTCTTTGGATATTTCGTTGTGTGGCCACGAAGAAGCACCAAGGACTCAGCACCGAGAGTTGTGGCACCAGCGTCTTCAGCAGAAGACAACGATTATGGATTAATCCCCTCGTCTAGTGTTAATACCCCTCCCCCTTGTGCACTCATTTATTTTATATATTTAAACGGTGATGGTAATAATTATAATATTAAGTTCTTAACTTTCTTTCCCTACTCCCTTTTAAGTTACTTGCGTCACGGATCTCATCCCTTGATAGCCACTACTGGCTTGGGAACGGATACATATATCTTCCTCTAACAACATCAGAGTAAGGACCCCGTTGCGTCCCGAGAGGGCTGTAACAGCCCGGAAACCATAACGCCCCCCCCCCCCCCGTTATGGTTTCCGGCGTAAATGTTCCGGCGTTTCCGGCGTAAATGTTCCGGCGTTTCCGGCGTAATGTCCCCGCCGGGGGCCCCCGGGTGCTAATCCCCACCCGGGGCCCTCCGGTGAGGATCCCAACCCGGGGCCCTCCAACAGCACTGTTACAGGTGACTCTACATCAGATGATGGTTACTGCCTAGTCCAAGGCAGAAACGGCAAGAAACGGGACAAGTTACAGCGACAGGATGAGCAGCAACAGCAACCTCAACAACAACAACAACGACAAGACGAAGACAGTGAGTGGCACACCCTAATCTTTCCTGCAATAGGATTGCCAGCAGCAGAGAAGTTCAGATGGATTGTTGAGGCCGCCAGCGCCTCAACAATCCATCACAGAGACAGAGCACAGAGACCAGTCTTGAGTATCAAGGTAAGAATGTTAAATTGTTGGAAGCAAACCCACAGACAAGACAAACTAAAATTATAATTAAGAACTATAGCATTCATGTTGACGTGGAATTTCTCAAGGACCATGAACAGATTGTTTGGGTCGAGCGCAACACTGGACCAGGAGGACTGGCCAAAAATCAAGCTATTTCATGGAAGGAAGACCTGCCCCAAGTCATTAAAGTTCCAGGCATGAGGGCATGCAAAGTGGAGAGGTATATTGGCAGCCCGTCCTTGTGTGGCAACTGTCAACGGTGGGATCACAGAACGTGGCAATGTGATCGCCCAATTAGGTGTGGGTGTTGCAGTGGCTCTCACGACACCAAGCAGTGTCTGGCTAAGCTTGCACCGGGTGGGGGTGGCAGGGTAACACCTAAATGTGCCAACTGCAAGCAACCCCCACCATGCTTGGAACAGGTATTGCAGCGCGAGGCCTACATGGCGGGACTCGAAACCACCGAATCAAACCGCAGGT
This sequence comes from Procambarus clarkii, assembly GCF_040958095.1. Lineage (NCBI taxonomy): Eukaryota > Metazoa > Arthropoda > Malacostraca > Decapoda > Cambaridae > Procambarus > Procambarus clarkii. The sequence goes on from NC_091227.1 coordinate 5,355,487, forward strand.
GGACCAGTGAACAGGGGCGGGAATGGCTCCGTTAACAGTACCACATCAAGCCAGGGTCCAGTTCAGGGACCAGCCCAGGGTCCAGTTCAGGGACCAGCCCAGGGTCCAGTTCAGGGACCAGCCCAGGGTCCAGTTCAGGGACCAGCCCAGGGTCCAGTTCAGGGACCAGCCCAGGGTCCAGTTCAGGGACCAGCCCAGGGTCCAGTTCAGGGACCAGCCCAGGGTCCAGTTCAGGGACCAGCCCAGGGTCCAGTTCAGGGACCAGCCCAGGGTCCAGTTCAGGGACCAGCCCAGGGTCCAGCTCACAGTAGACCGACAACAGTCTTGGGTTGTGATCACTCAGTGAACAGGGGAACCCAGGGGTTAATCAGGCATGGGGTGGGGGCGGTGTAGCCAGCCACCACCGCTCCCCCATCCCTGAGGCCTTCCCACTTCTTTCCCCTCCAGGGAACCCACCCACCCATACCCCAATCTCAACCCACGGTGTCACACCACCACCACCACCTACCCTCCCAATCCATACCAATGAATCAGACCCCTCCGCTATCTCCCATCTGCCTCCCCCTCCAGGCACTCCTGACCCCCAGGAGGTCGTCACTCAGGTTTGTGTTGCAGCAATATTAGACCGCATGATAAGATCTCATCCAGTCGTCCACCAAATATTGCAAAAGCAGACGGAACTTGAGAAAGCCTTCTGCCAGATTAAGACGACTCAGGAAAAAATCCTCCAAATCCTGCAACAGCAGAGTCCATCAAGTGGAGGTCCTGCAAGCCAGAGCCTGGTGCAAGATGATGCAACACATACTGCCGAGGTACGTCAGCAGACACAACCAGGACACCAGCACATCAATGCACACAGTAATGCCAGTGTACACAGTAACACCAGTCCACACAGTGACACCAGTGTACACAGTAACGCCAGTGCACACAATGACACCAGTCCACACAGTGACACCAGTGTACACAGTAACGCCAGTGCACACAATGACACCAGTCCACACAGTGACACCAGTGTACACAGTAACACCAGTGTACACAGTAACACCAGTGCACACAGTAACGCCAGTGCACACAGTGACACCAATGCACACAGTAACGCCAGTACACACAGTAACACCAGTGTACACAGTAACACCAGTACACACAGTAACACCAGTACACACAGTAACACCAGTACACACAGTAACACCAGTGTACACAGTGACACCAATGCACACAGTAACGCCAGTACACACAGTAACACCAGTGTACACAGTAACACACGTGCACACAGTAACACCAGTACACACAGTGACACCAGTGCACACAGTAACACCAGTGCACACAGTGACACCAGTGCACACAGAAACACCAGTGCACAAAGTAACAGCAGTGCACACTGACACAAGTGCACACAGTGACACCAGTGCACACAGTAACGCCAGTACACACAGTAACACCAGTGCACACAGTAACACCAGTACACACAGTAACACCAGTGCACAGTGACACCAGTGCACACAGTAACGCCAGTACACACAGTAACACCAGTGTACACAGTAACACCAGTGCACACAGTAACGCCAGTACACACAGTAACACCAGTGTACACAGTAACACCAGTGCACACAGTAACGCCAGTACACACAGTAACACCAGTGTACACAGTAACACCAGTGCACACAGTAACGCCAGTACACACAGTAACGCCAGTGCACACAGTAACGCCAGTACACACAGTAACGCCAGTACACACAGGAACACCAGTGTACACAGTAACACCAGTGCACACAGTAACACCAGTACACACAGTAACACCAGTGTACACAGTAACACCAGTGCACACAGTAACGCCAGTACACACAGTAACACCAGTGTACACAGTAACACCAGTGTACACAGTAACACCAGTGCACACAGTAACGCCAGTACACACAGTAACACCAGTGTACACAGTAACACCAGTGCACACAGTAACGCCAGTACACACAGTAACGCCAGTGCACACAGTAACGCCAGTACACACAGTAACGCCAGTACACACAGTAACACCAGTGTACACAGTAACACCAGTGCACACAGTAACACCAGTACACACAGTAACACCAGTGTACACAGTAACACCAGTGCACACAGTAACGCCAGTACACACAGTAACGCCAGTGCACACAGTAACGCCAGTACACACAGTAACACCAAACACCGTGGAATACGCGATGACACATGTGAACATAATAATTACACACGTGCAGCTGATGACAAACAACCTCAAAATGGATAATCACAATGAACAACATCTCACTATACTGCAATGGAACTGTAATGGAGTTCGCAATAGAATTAATGACATCATACAGTACGTCCGTGAACACCAAACTGACGTCATAGTGCTACAGGAGACGCTGGTGGGTGATGACTTCAACCCAAGGTTCAGCGGTTATCGCAAGTTCTCTCTGCCCTCTGGGGAAAGAAAACGGGGTCTCATCACTTTCGTAAATAACAACATTCCCGCACAGATTATTGATGACCTGCACATGGGGGATGAGTTTGAATCACTGGGGGTAACCCTTTACTTAAACAATAATGATCTACATATAATCAACCTATGTGTGCCACAGAGTAAACTTGACCTTGACACACTGCCTGAGTTTGTTAATGAAGAACCTACCCTGCTGGTCGGTGACCTGAATGCCAGACACCCACACTTTGGTGCCAACTGTCATCAGCCCAATGTCAATGGACGGAAACTGTCACTCTTTGTCAGGGGAAGTGAAAACCTTAGGGTCCTGGGTGATGAACAGCCAACTCACCTCAGAGGAGGAAGATTAGACTATGCTCTCCTGCTGAATGCACAGGACACGGATGCCAGTACACACATTGTGCACAGTTTATGTAGTGACCATTGGGCACTGATTACCACCGTCGACATGAGCAAGAGAAGGAAAGAACCAAATAAAAGAAAAAGGTTATCACTCGGACCAGATATGAGGCCGCACTTCATAAACAGGATGAGTGACTGGTTCACGGAATACCAAATCCCAGAAGACATTGACACATTTGTTGATGACCTTAATCACCAAATTGAGAGCTGTCTAAGAGTTCCGCGCCGTACGCCTGGGCGAAGTAACCCTCAGAGGAAGAAAATAAAATGGTATGAGAATGATTACATAAAGATGCTTAACGCAAATGTGCGAGACATGAGTAGAGAGTACCGAAAACATTCCACTCAAAGTAACCAAGAGTTGTTTAAAACTGTGTGTCAAGTAGCCAGGGAAGAGAAGATTAAAGAGCGGGAAAGACAATGGCTTGAGTTCACTAGCTCTATTGGACGGGAAACATCTGCAAGACAAGTGTGGGCAAAAATTCAGATAGCTAAGGGGGGCAGAGCCCGGCCTGCGGCTCACAAAGACCCACAGGGTAAGGCTGAGGAGCTAATTCACAAGTGGAGTGATGCAGCATTCTCCTCCTCCCTCCCTGCAGAAATCAGCAGGGAACAGCTCCTGCGACATGATGACTAAAGAATTAGGATAACAAGAGCACTGTCTAGTGATGACGAATATGGGGAACCAATCACAGCCCAAGAAGTAAGGGGCGCTATGAAAAAGGGTAAAAGTACAGCACCTGGTGAAGATGGCGTCACCTACGACATACTCAATGCACTGTGTGAAGTGTCTGGGAATCCACTACTCCACCTGTTTAACAAGTCATTCCTAAGTGGAGTGTTGCCCACACAATGGAAACACGCAATAATTGTTCCCATACCGAAGCCTAATGACCCTGGTAATTACAGACCTATCAGTCTCGTGTCATGCACTTGTAAGATGCTTGAAAGGATCATCCTAAACCGACTGTTGCACAAAATAGGCAGGTTAGGGGAGGGGGGTCAATGGATTTGTTAAAGGACGGAGCACAGCAAATTGTATAATTAATTACTTGGCTAATGACACGGCTAGGTACTCTGTATTTATTGACATCAAAGGAGCCTTCGAAAAAGCACAGGGGATTGCGATCGTGGACGAGCTTGCATGCATGGGTGTCAAGGGGAGACTCATGAAATGGGTTGAAGACTACCTCACAGGAAGGAAAGCCAAGGTTTGCAGTCTCCAGAACAATGAATGTGGAACTCGGGACCCCCCAAGGCGGAGTCTTAAGCCCTACGCTATTCAATGTACTTATGAACGCCATTGCAAATATTGATTTTCCGGAAGGAACACAACAAGTGGGATATGCAGATGATGCTCTAATACAACCTCCCACCTTGGGAAAAATTGAACAGTCCATTGAACTCCTTGGAAGGAAATGTATTGAGCTCGGTTTCACTCTCTCCACAAACAAGACGAAGGCATACTCCCATCACACGCGGAGAGCAAATGAAGAACTGCAAATTAATGGTGTAACACTTGAATGGGTTGACCACTATCGGTACCTTGGCGTCACTGTCGACTCTAACAAGGGAAAGAAAGAGGAGCTCAATCAACTCATAGGAACATGCAAAAGTCGACTCAGGGAACTGAAAGCTATGACCTGGAATGGACATGGAGCCTCTATTGCCGTGCTTAAAGTGATGTACACAGCCTATGTGCACTCTGTCATAAACTATGCTGCACCAGTTCTGTGCACCTACTCTCAAAGCGATATGAAATGGCTGGAAAGCATACAAAATAAAGCCATGACAATCATTCTTGGAGTTCCAAGAACTGCCAAAACGTCTAATCTACGAGAGGAGTTGTCCCTTCCCAGTGTTAAAAGCAGAATTAAGGCGCTGAATGCTAAGCTTGCAATTAGGATAGCCAGAGATCCCCATTACAATGAAATTGCTAATAAAAAACTGAGTTCTGTGCTATTTTCAGGGGGAAACAGGAGAAGCAAAAAATGGCATCACAGATCAGTCTGCTACCTCGAAGAGCTTCACCTGCTTGAGCAAGCCCGTGAGCTCCTGCCTGTAGAGAGGTTACCTCCCTGGGAGGATGACTCATGCAGGAAGTTATTTTATAAATGACACAATTATCACTATGAGGGCTGTTCCTAACTAATCTGCTCCTAACTAATTAGTTAATCCTAACTAATTCCTAACAATCCCTCTGCATTGTCCACGTATTGTACCTCACCTCACTCCACCATTCTCTCCTGCCTATTTATGTCCAGTACTCGACCTGTAAAACCACTCCTTCTGAAGATGTATTAATATACGAAAGAACTTAAGAAAATTCCTGTTTCAATTTTCCTCCGTGGTCTGACATTGTCACATTTTTAATCACGCCTTTATTTTCGTGATACACACACACACACATTATATATATATATATATATATATATATATATATATATATATATATATGGCCCTGTCAAATATATAAGTCTACCCAGCGTCAAGATTACGCTTAGCTACCAGAGTGCTGTCTGTGACACCGACCACTCCCTGGTATGTAGCAGGGTCAAGTTGCAACCAAAGAAGATTCATCACTCGAAAAAGACGGGCAGACCTCGCATCGACACCACCAAGACCCGCAACCAGGACAAGGTGGAAGATTTTGCACGCGTGCTCAAGGAAGCTCTCCCTGGCCCAGCTGGGGTCACTGACTGTAAAAGATGGGAGCACTTCAGAGACGCTGTGTTCAACGCTGCCATTTCCACCTTTGACAAGAAGACCAGCAGGTCGGCAGACTGGTTCGAGGCTCACTCGGAAGAGATAACACCTGTCATCGAAGAGAAGAGAAATGCCTTGGCAGCCTACAAAGCCTGCCCAAGTAAGCGCAACTTACAGATCCTTCGGGCCGTCCGCTGCAAAGTGCAGCAGAGCGCCAGGCGATGTGCCAACAACTATTGGCTCCAGCTCTGCTCCCAGATACAGACTGCAGCAGATACAGGCAATGTAAGGGGAATGTATGACGGCATCAAGCAGGCCCTCGGCCCAATCCAGAAGACCGCTCCTCTGAAATCTGCCACTGGCGAAGTGATTCAGGACCAGACACTGCAGCTGAAGCGCTGGGTCGAGCACTACTCTGAGCTATACGCCAGGGACAATGTGGTCACCGAAGATGCCCTGAGCGCCATTGAGTGTCTGCCTGTGTTAATGGAGCTCGACAGCGAACCGACCCTGGAAGAACTCAGCGATGCCCTAGACTCCCTTGCTTCTGGTAAAGCTCTTGGCAAAGATGGCATTCCTGCTGAGACCTTGAAGTGCTGCAGAGGTAGCCTGCTCATGGAGCTGCATGAAATTCTCTGCCTCTGCTGGGAAGTAGGAGAGGTGCCACAGGACATGAGGGATGCCAACATCGTCACATTGTATAAAGGTGACAGGGGGCGACTGCAACAACTACCGTGAAATCTCCCTCCTCATTCCTTTTTTTTTCTAGTCTGACGCGACGCTTGAATGCATTTCGTAATAACTTATTACATTTGCAAAGACTTTAGTTTACACACAAACAACTATAACCTGCAAACACTAAACAGAGTTCTTCTATGCTATAATTTTAAACAGCTCTCATCTTATATACCTGCATTTGGGTGAGGTGATATGTTACAACAGTTTTGGATGAGGTGAACAAAACTTTCAACACAAGACAGAACACGAAACAATCGGTATATATTGGGTAAATTAAAGGGTTGAGTGGAAATAACTGCAAAGGGCCTATTGGCCTATATTTCTTGATGCTTCTATATTGGTGCGGAGCCTTGAAGTGGGTAGAATATAGTTATGCATTAATTGGAGCCCTGTTGCTTATGCATCGTTAATCGCCTGGAAAGAGTTGTTGTTGTCTTGACTATATACTGAGTTCTTTGAGGCTTACAGTCCACAAGTGGGCATTTGAAGGCATAGACGACGTTGGTCTCTTTTAAAGCGTTCTGCTTTGTGTCTGAAGAGTTTCTCATGAGTAGGTTGGGCGTTTTTTTTTTTTGGTTTTATAGTAAATCGTCAATTGTATCTTCTGATTTTTGTCTGTAGAGATAACGTTCCTATCAACAATATCTTTCAGGACCCTTTCCTCCGATTTATGAGCTGTGGAAAAGAAGTTCCTGTAAAATAGTCTAATAGGGGGTGAAGGTGTTGTGTTAGTTGTCGCTTCAGAGACAACTTCAACTTCTTTAATTTACCCAATACATACCTATTGTTTCGTGTTCTGACTTGTGTTGAAAGTTTTGTTCACCTCATCCAAAACTGTTGTAACATATCACCTCACCCAAATGCAGGTATATAAGATGAGAGCTGTTTAAAATTATAGCATAGAAGAACTCTGTTTAGTGTTTGCAGGTTATAGTTGTTTGTGTGTAAACTAAAGTCTTTGAAAAAGAAATAAGTTATTACGAAACGCATTCAAGCGTCACGCCAGACTAGAAATAAAAATGAATTTTGGAGAATTGATTTTTCAGTTACCATCGACAGTGAAAAGAAACATAAGAAATATTGAGAAAATTCGTGTTACAATTATTAATCTTACTTTTTCGGTCATATTTAATAATATATGTTTACAAGAAAGACTGCTACCAAAATATACTAATATATACTAATATATATACATATATATATATATATATATATATATATATATATATGTGAGAAAGCTGCATGAACGCGCAAGCTATAGATCACTAAGAACTCTTTGACCTGGCCAGGATTCGAACCCCATGCCGTCTAGGATCACCCCCTAAACGTACACAGTACCGTGACCACCGCACCAATGAGCAGACGATCATTGGTGCGGTGGTCACGTCACGGTACTGTGTACGTTTAGGGGGTGATCCTAGACGGCATGGATTCGAATCCTGGCAGGGTCAAAGAGTTCTTAGTGATTATTATATATATATATATATATATATATATATATATATATATATATATATATATATATTGTGATGGAAAAAAGAAGTGTAGGTGTTCGGCAGTCCTCATAATAACTGGTGTCAATGCCTATCACATTTAAAAAAAAAAATGACTGCGTAGCTGTTGTGTCCTGTGGCAAAGTAAGGCAAAACAAGCAAAACAAATAGTATGAACAATGAAACTTTAATTAAATTTAAAACAAATTAAGAATAAGACAATTCCTTGGCTATGTACAGTGCAAACTCACAAGATTAAAAAAATAACATAAAATAATATAGTGGTGACGTTACTCTAAAATGGATAAAGACAAAATAAAATTAACAGGTGCTGAGAATAAAACGCTGGCTGAGAACATCCACTAATAGACAGAGCGTATATCAGATGGTTGTTTCAGCTTGAGAGCACAGAATATTCTAACTCCAATGGCTGGTGCAGGCCCAGACATCGGCTAGGTAGATGGCGCTGAGGTGCAGAAGTGCAGTGGTGCAGACGTCGATTCACCAATCAGAAGCGGACAGGCTGGAAATGCTAGTTTGGTGATCGACGACAAGGGAGGGGGGAAGGGTGGAGAGCGAGTTTGATACGTTTGCGCCTGGCAAAACGTAGTTGGCTAAATATATACTACACTTGCTTGTAGTATCTAGATGTTGTAGATGTACTGAAGTAACATGACGATAAGAAAGAGCAGGCTAAATCTCTCTTGAAGGAGATTATCGTAACAGCTCCCCCCCGAAGCCTGCTCTTACGGGTTAAGTACTTCAGTAGCTGGTGTAGAGGTAGGAGTAGCTGTCTCTACCTCGTAGACTCTGGAGAGGGCGTCGGCTATGATGCTGTCCGAACCTTTGATGTAGATCTCCAGATTAAAATTTTGCAAGAACAGTGCCCAGCGTAGAAGACGTTGATTGCTGAATTGGGCCTGTTGTAGTAACAGCAGGGGATTGTGGTCCGAGTAGATGGTAATAGACCAATTCCCCTGTAGGTAAGGTTCGAAATGTTGCAGATTCAGGACGATAGAGAGGAGTTCGTTTCGATAGTGCTTGTAGTTCTTCTGGTGAGGTTTCAACTTGTAGCTATGGTAGCCGACAGGAAGAACCTCCTCGCCTCGTTGTTGTAGTGGGATACCCCCGATGCCGGTACTACTGGCGTCGACCTTGATGAAGAAGGGCTTCGTGATATCTGGAGAGGCGAGAATGGGATCAGAACATAGCAAAGGAGCAATATTATAGTCCTGTAAATTTTTAGGAAGATCATTACGGATTTCTGAGTTGGAAGGCACTGACTCAGAGTCAGAGCTTTTTGGAGGAGAAGCAGGGAAGGTCTCACTGTGGAGGTTTGGATCTTTGAAAGTGGAGAGTGATATTAGCACAGTGGGGGGAATACCTTTATACTCCTTTAGTAGATTGACATGGCACAACTGGGTCCTCCGCCGCTTATCTGGAGTCTCAAGAACGTAGTTGTGGTTTTTTCTGCACTCCTGGATGCGGTAGGGTCCTGAAAACTTATTTTGCAATGGAGAACCTGGGATAGGAAGATATGCCAACACGAAGTCTCCTGGTTTAAATTTCCTGATATTGCTGCGTTGGTCAAAATGAGTCTTCATCCTCTCTTGAGCTTTCAATAGATTGTCATTAGCAAATTTACGTACTCTCTCTAGAATGTGCTTTAAGTTTTGAAGAAACTGGGGCACATTCTGAGGGTCACTGAAGGTGGCATTACGTAGAGAGTCTTTAAAAGCTTTGAGACGAGTACGGCACTTACGTCCATAGAGCATCTCATAAGGAGATACTCCTAGAGACTCATTGGGGAGACTTCTGAAAATACACATGATGATGTCAAGTTGTTTATCCCAGTCTTTCATGGTTTCATTGCAGAATTTCTTTAGGAGTGATTTATTCGTTTGGTGACTACGTTCATGAGAACCCTGTGAAGCAGGATGATAGAGGCTGGACAATACCTGAGTGATGTTGAACTCTTCCAGCGTCTTCTTGAAGAGATCACTGGTGAAGTTGGTGCCACAGTCGCTTTGAACCTCCCTTGGAAATCCGTATTGGGTAAAGATCTTCAATAGTTGTTTTACCACCGTAGCAGCCATAATGTTCTTTACAGGAAATGCTATGGGGAATCTGGAGGTTGGACACAGGATGGTTAGTATATAAGTGTTGCCAGAACTGGTCCGGGGTAAAGGACCAACACAGTCTATGATGAGTCTGTGGAAAGGTTCTGCAGGTACCAGGATGGGAATTAACGGAGCTTTGGGAATTGGGATGTTAGATTTCCCTGCCATCTGACATATATGACACTGTTGCACGTAACTTTTGACGTCTTTAACCATACCTGGCCAGTAGTAGTCTTGTCTGATACCATGATAGGTTTTGTTAAAACCATAGTGAGAAAGTGCTCCGTGGGCCAGGTGTAGAATATCGGGCCGTAGGCTGGTGGGAACCACTAGTTGTTCGACATTTGCCCAATCGTCATCCTCCGTCAGCTTACTGGGTCTGTACCTGCGGTAGAGCAACTGATTATCTAGGAAGAACCCAGGGATACTGTCAGGTTGAGTCTCAGCCTGGAAGAATAATAGTGTTAATGAAAGTTCCTCCCTCTGTAACTTACAGAACTCCAACATAGTAAGATTCTGTGGTAGGTTCTGATGGTCTTGAGGGACAGCGGTTGCAGTAGAGTCAGCTGGT